>NC_133656.1:208645564-208945564 GCF_009905375.1 Apium graveolens
CTTATTGTTACATAAGCTACTCACTCGATGGATAATAAGTCATCATCCGTCGGGACTATATTGAGTCATCCGTCGGGACTAAAAACCTTATCCGTCGAGTGCTACATAATTTCACTAAGTACCAAGATGTTTTGTTCATGAAATCATCAAGTACACAAGATATACACAACAAAGTTCTTCTTCTAGCTCACCATTCAGGAAGGCACTCTTGCCATCCATTTGATACACTTTAAAGTTTGAATGTGCAGCAAATGCTAGAAAAATCCTTATTGCTTCAAGTCTTGCAACTGGAGCAAAAGTTTCATCATAATCAATTCCTTCTTCTTGTGAGTAGACTTTTGCAACCAACCTTGCTTTGTTTCTGATAACTATACCATTTTCATCCATCTTGTTCCTGAACACCCATTTTGTTTCAATAATGCTTCTATTCTTTGGTGCAGGAACTAACTTCCAAACTTTGTTCCTTTCAAACTGATTAAGCTCCTCTTGCATAGCAGATATCCAATCAGAATCCATTAGAGCTTCTTCAGTTTTCTTGGGTTCTATCTGAGACAGAAAGCATGCATGTAGGCATTCATTAGCAGTTGCACTTCTAGTTCTCACACCAGCAGTAGGATCACCAATAATTGCTTCTCTAGTGTGACTTATATCCCACTTCCTTGTATAAGTTTGTTGACTTGTGCCTTCACCATTCTCTTCATTATTGGTATGACTGCCAGAATCATTCTTCTCTTTCTCCCCCTGAGTTTGTGCTATCAAATTCAGGTGTTTGAGATGAGCTTCCATTCCCATGATTTTCTTGTTCAATAATCTCTTCATTCAATATTTGTTGTGCATTGACTTCATCTTCACCATCAGTATCACTATCAATGTTGAGGTTTTCAAATATAAGGGTTTCAGCTTCATTATCATCAAGGCATTCCAAGCCTGGACACTTGTCATTATCAAAAGTCACATATGTGTTTTTCATAATCTTCTTTTGATCAATCACATAAACTTTGTAGACCGTTCTTTCCAATGAATATCCTAGAAAATTGCTTCAAAGACTTATGAGTCAAATTTTCCTATATATTCATAGTTGTATTTCAAAATGTAGCACTTGCTTCCAAACACATGAAGATGCTTTACAATAGGCTTTTTTTTAGACATGATTGAGTATGGTGGTTTGCCATGTGCCTTGTTAATGAGATGTCTGTTCTGAGTGTAACATGCAGGGTTAACAACCTCTTCCCAGAAACTTGTTGGCAACTTGGCATCTTGCAGCATTGTTCTAGCAGCTTCAACTAATGTTCTGTTCTTCCTTTCAACTACTCCATTTTGTTGAGGTGTTCTAACAGCTGAGAATTCTTGAACAATGCCCTTGCTATTACATAATTCACTCAAGTTTGTATTTCTGAATTCCGTTCCTTTGTCACTTCTCAATCTTTTTACACAATTGTCATCTTCAGCCTGTTTTTCTATCTTCTTGATGTGCTCAATTATGATGTGTGGAGTTTCATCTTAAGAGTACATGAACTCTACCCAAGTGTATCTTGAGAAATCATCCACCATCATAAGTGTATATTTGTTTCTTGAAATTGATAAGACATTTACTAGCCCAAACAAGTCCATGTGAATAAGTTGCAATGGTGCACTTATAGAATTCACAGTTTTTGACTTATGACTTGATCTTTTCATTTTTCCTTTCTGACAAGCTTCACAAACTTTAACTGTAAAGCATAATGTTATGTAACATGTAATCGAGGATTTATAACTCAACATGAAAACAGAAACAGATAAACATTATTATACTGTGAAGCACAGGAACCCTTCAGATGAAGACAGGATAAACACAAAGAACTAAATGATGTGATTGATTCATTAGGTCCTCCTACAGATCATGGGAAGAAGTTCATTGTTATGTTCAAGTAGCCGTGAAAAATAAGACATCAAGGGGCTTTAAGTATCAGTTGCATGTATTGACTTCTAGTGTTACAAGTTCAAGGGTTCAGTGAAAGAAGCAATGGATAAACATCAGTATGTATCAACTCAGAATCACAAGACAAATTGAATCAGGATTCTCTCAGTACTAGTTGTTTATGAACCAGACCAGTGCACCAAACATCAGCATTCAAGAAAGTATTTTGATTCAATTAAGAGAAGAAAAATGATTGATACATTGAAGAATGGTTTGACACAGAGCCAAAATATTCCAAGTCATGACAACTCTCTCTACCTGTTGCCACAGAAGCTGTAACCACATAAAAACTGCTCTAAGGTAACCTTGTCGCCACAGAAGTTGTAACCACAGAGAAAATACTCTAAGGCAACTCTGTTACCATAGAGTTGTCGCCACAGAGCTGTCGCCACAGAGGAAGCACAGGGGAAAGCTTGTCGCCATAGAGCTGTCTCCATAGATGAGTTATTCACAGAATTGTTTGCAAAAAAATTAATGAATTGTGTGGACAATAATTGGCCACATGTCCATTGAATTTTGAAAGACTATAAAGCAGCAATTGAATGTAATTCATTCAGTTAGTTTTCTTCTTCAGCAAACACAGAAAGTTTACGAGAGCTCCATTAAAGCTTCACATTTATTATTCTTGTAAACAGAATGTTATGCTGCTGAATTTATTGTAGCTAATCAATACTTTGATTAGATTGTAGCAACCTCAAGGTTTATATTAATAAAATAATATATTCCTCGAATTGGTTTTGTGTTGTTTTTGATTCCATACTTTTAACGAAGAACTTGAAATGAATCGAAAAAGATTATAGATATCGTATTCAACCCCCCCCCCCCTTTTACGATACTTTGGGACTAACAATTGGTATCAGAGCTTGTTGATTGACACACAAATCAAGATCCGGAGAAAGAAACAAGTTCTTAAAAAATTCTTGAATTTTTTAATTTTCAAAAATTCTCATTTCTTGAATTTTTATGAATTTTAAATAATTTAATTCCGCTAATAAAATGAATAGCCAAAGAATTGGAAGCATAAAGGTTCCTCCATTCGACAGAGATAATTACAACCTATGGAAGAAAAAGTTGATGCTGTTTATGAAAGCTCTGAATCCACTTTACATTGGGATACTACTGAATGGACCTTATGTTCTGATGGAAGTAATTGTTGAATCCAAAACTGCAACTGGTGTAAGAATTCCTTCCACATCTACTCCCAGAGATCCGTTTAAATATACGGAAACCGATAAGGAGTTGATAAATCTGGACACAAGCCTTCAACTCATAATTGTGAAATCGACCGATAAGGATATGAGTCATCGGCTTCTAGGAAGTAACAATGCAAAATGTGGGAGACCATTGAGCTTTTGATGGAAGGAACAGAGGAAGTCAAAGAAAACAGGATGGATATTCTGATGACTCAGTATGAGGCATTCAAACTTCAACGCGCAGAAACACTGTCTTCACCTTTGAGAGATATACAAGACTGTTGAGTGAATTAAAGCTGCAAGGGAAAGTCTACCCCATACGAGAGTCTAACAGAAAGTTTATGCTAACGCTCCCAGTTCACCTGGAACAAAAGAACACATCAATCAGGGAAAGATCAGATTTTATCACTATGTCCCTGGATCTGATCTATGGTAAGTTAAGAACACATGAGCTGGAGCAAGAGCAAAGAGCCATTATCTATGGGCCTGGTTCTGTTGATAGTAAGAGTACGGCACTTGTAAAAACCACTGCACTTGTAGTTCGTGAACCAGAATCTCAAAAAAACAAGGTTGCACCCTCCTCAACAATTAAAGAAATTGTCGTAGCTGAAATTACTCATGGTGAGTCAGAAGATGAAAGTGAGTTCTATACTCAAGAGGAACTTGAACGGTTGGAGGACAAATCAATGACATACATGGCTGCAAAATTTAGTCATGTTAGATTCAGAAGAAAGCCCAACTACAAACCAAGGGGTTCATCAGGGAGATTTCAGAAAGGAAGCCACTCGTCAGGGTTAAGCTCCAGAGGAGGCTACAAGTCAAGCTGGGTTGACAAGAGCAAAACAAGATGCTACAACTGCAATGAGTTAGGGAACTTTGCATCTGATTGCAGAAAGCCCAAGGCAGCTAAACCAAATGATTCCTATGAAAGGAAGGAAACTTATGAAGATCTGAAAAGGAAGAATAAGAAGCTGAAACAGAAGCTGAATGCTTATATGGTAAAGGAAAAAGGGAGAGCCTACATTGCTGAAGGAAAAAGCTGGGATGATACTGATTCGGATGAAGAAGAAGAACATGTAAATCTGGCTCTCATGGCATACTCTGCAGAGGAGTCACCACGACCATCTCAGGTTCCTGAACTTACCACTATAGAAATGTCTGTATCTGAATACAAATCTATTGTGCATTAACTTACTTTAGAATTGTATAATGTCCATACAAGCATGCTTGCATATAAAATGGAAAATGATAAATTAGTTCTTAAATCTGAGAGTTTAACCTCTAGGAATGAAGAACTAGAATTGCTTGTAGTTGGACTAGAATACCTTAAGCAAAAAAATGAGTATCTAGAGAATAAGGTTAAGTGCAATACAGACATAAAGGCCATTCTTAGAACCCAAATTGCTGACTTAGAAAAGAAGTTACATGCGTTTAAGAATGCAGCTCTGACTCAGAAGGAGATAATAGATAGTCAAAGATTTAAATCTAAGACTTCAATATGACTTGACTATTCTAAGCTGAACAGTAAGAAACATAGTGGCACATCAGAGATAAACATGTTTGTCTCATAAAAGGTTCCATATGTTATTAAGGATGTTGTATCTCCGATTTTCACTAAGCCTGTTTCAGAACCTTTGGATGAAGTATGTTTGCTGATCAATGAGGAATTGATTGCTGAAGATAGAGAGAAGGTAG
The DNA here is from genome assembly GCF_009905375.1 of Apium graveolens. Classification (NCBI taxonomy): domain Eukaryota; kingdom Viridiplantae; phylum Streptophyta; class Magnoliopsida; order Apiales; family Apiaceae; genus Apium; species Apium graveolens. The sequence goes on from NC_133656.1 coordinate 208,650,410, forward strand.
AGGAATCCCCTAAGACCCCGAAGGCTCCATCTATGAAAGCTAAATCCATAGCTGACCTAGGTACTAAGGTGGATAGAAAATAACCTGAAACGCTTAAGAAACCAGAACCTATAGTCAACTCTAAGACTGGTGTAAGTGCTAAGGTTAAGACTAAGAAGAACAAGAATGGCAAGGTAGGTGTTAATAAGAAATCTGATTTTGCATCGTCCTCATCTGCATCTAGGAAGCTTTGTAATAATTGCAATTATGCTGCACATCTTACACATGCATGCACTAAAGGTAAAGTAAAATCTATTACAACTTCCAATATGCCTGTCATGCCTAGTTTTCATGAACCCTGTGGTATAGTTGGATGTATGCCATGTGTTTTTGTTACCATGTCTGATTATTTTAAAGTTTTTCGTGCAACTGCTAGCACTTGCATCAACACTAAGATAAGCATGAGTAATAAGCACACACAAGACAAGACTGTGACTCCTATTTCTAAGTCTGACAACTCTGTTGAGACTAACACTGAGAAGGAGCCAGCCAAAGTGAAAGCTAAGCCTGTTAAGGGTTCAATTATTGATTCTGTTTGTACTCCTAAACCTTCAGGACCCAAGAAAGCTTGGGTACCAAAGTCTTCTTAATCAATATGTGTTTGCAGGGTAAGGTAAGGAAAGAGAAGATCATGTGGATACTGGACAGTGGGTGTTCTAGGCACAAGACAGGAGAAAAGTCCATGCTCACAGGTGTGGTTGAGAAATCTGGCCCTATAGTTACCTTTGGAGATGACATCAAAGGATTTACTAAGGGATATGGCAATTTGATAATTGGCAATGTCATCATTGAGAATATCTCTCTTGTAGAAGGATTAAAGCATAATCTTCTGAGCATAAGTCAGTTTTGTGACAGGGGATACAATGTTGATTTCAGAACAGAAAGATGTTTGATCTCTCACAAGAAAGATGAGAAGCTTGCTTTACTGGGAGTAAGGAAAGGTAATCTGTACGTAGCTGACTTGAAGTCTACCTGTGATGGAGTAAGCAGATATTTCTATAGCAAAGCTTCATCAGAACTAAGTTGGCTATGGCACAAGAAGCTCTCGCACTTGAACTTCAAAACAATGAACTTTCTGATCAAGAGAGAAATAGTGAGAGGACTACCACAGATAGAATTCTGTCAAGAAGGACTCTGTGAAGCATGTGAAAAAGGGAAATCAAAGAAAGCGTCATACATAAGCAAGGAAATGACAAGTATAACTGAACCTCTTCAGTTGATTCACATGGATTTATTTGGTCCAATGAATGTATTGTCACTATCAAGGAAAATATATGCTTTAGTAATGGTCGATGATTTCTCCAAGTACACATGGGTGTTATTTTTACAAACCAAGGATGAAGCACCTCAGCTGATAGTGGATAATATAAAGAAGATTGAGATGGAAGCGAAATTGCCTGTTAGGAAGATCAGATCAGATAATTGGACAGAATTCAAGAATGCATTTCTACATGAATTTTGTACGGAGAAAGGCATTTCGAGACAGTACTCAGCCCCAAGGACCCCACAACGAAATGGGGTAGTAGAAAGGAAGAATCGTACCTTGGTTGAAGCAGCAAGGACTATGCTAAGTGAATCAAGATTTCCCACCTACTTCTGGGCTGAAGCTGTCAACACAGCGTGTTACACTCAAAATCATACCCTGATTAACAAAGATCATGACAAGACTCCTTATGAGATTTTGGCTGACAAGAAACCAACACTGAAATACTTTCATGTGTTTGGTGCTAAATGCTTTGTGCTAAAGGAATGAATTGAACATCTAGGAAAGTTTGATGCTAAAGCAGAAGAAGGCATATTTCTTGGCTACTCTCTAGAATCTAAAGCTTACAGGGTTTATGTGATCTCTGATCAGAAGGTGATTGAAAGCCTAAATATAACATTCGACGACACCAAGTTGGCAAGCCTGCAGAGAGAAGAGGATTCGAAATCTCTGGAATTTGAAAATCTATCAGATGATCCTATGGATATAATAGAACCTGAGATTGCTAGAACTGTGCCTGTAGCTGTTTCAGGATCAAGTGGTGATAATGGTGGAAATACTGATCATGATAATCATTCAGGAACTCCATCAAGAACCACTACAAACAGATCAGAATCATCCAGTCATGGTGACAGAAACTCAGGGGGAGCAGGAAGAGGATCTACAGTTCACACTCAACATCAGGCTGAACAAGGGGAAACATCAAGATCTTATCTGCCTCGTCAAAGGGTTTGGAACAGAGACCATCCATTTGAATTGATCATTGGTGATCCTGACACAAGAGTAAGAACTAGACATGCCACTCAGAATGTATGCCACTTCTCAGAGTTTCTTTCAGAAATGGAACCTAAAAAAGTGGATAAGGCACTGGAAGATCCAGATTGGGTTATTGCAATGCAAGAAGAACTCAATCAGTTTGAGAGGCAGAAAGTATGGAAGCTGGTACCCCGACCAAAGAACAAGTCAGTGATAGGCATTAAATGGGTATTCAGGAACAAGCTAGATGAAGATGGCATTGTAACAAGAAATAAAGCCAGACTGGTAGCTAAAGGTTACTCTTAAGAAGAGGGTATTGATTATGATGAAACCTAAGCACCGGTAGCTAGACTTGAGGCAATCAGGATGTTTCTGGCATTTGCAGCACATTCAGATTTCAAAGTTTATCAAATGGACGTGAAGAGTGCATTCCTGAATGGAGAGCTAGAAAGAAGAAGTGTATGTGGAACAATCACCTGGTTTTGAAGATCCTAATCTGGCTGATTTTGTATACTTTCTATTCAAAGCTCTCTACGGTCTTAAGCAAGCTCCAAGGACATGGTATGACACTCTCTCTGAGTTTTTACTTGAAAATGGTTTTACTAGAGGTGTCATAGATAAAACTCTGTTTCATAAAGTGCATAAATCTGATATGATATTAGTTCAAGTATATGTTGACGATATTATATTTGGTTCTACTAATGATGATCTTTGCAAGAGATTCTCTAAGATAATGCAGAGTACGTACGAGATGAGTATGATGGGAGAGTTGAACTACTTTCTTGGATTACAAGTGAGTTAAAGGAAAGATGGAATATTCATTTGTCAATCCAAGTACATCAGAGAACTTCTTAAGAAGTATAATCTGGAAGATTCAGTTCCAATAAAGACTCCTATGCCAACAACCTCCAAGCTTGATCAGGACAAAACTAGTAAGAAAGTTGACATCACAAGCTACAGAGGTATGATAGGCTCATTACTTTATCTCACAGCAAGTAGACCGGATATCATATTTGCAACATGCTCATGTGCTAGATTTCAAGCTGAACCAAAAGAATCTCATCTAATAGTTGTTAAAAGAATATTTAGGTACCTTAAGGGAACTCCAAATCTTGGAATTTGGTACCCTAAAGGTACAGGTTTTGACCTAGTTGGCTATACAAATTCAAATTTTGCAGGTTGTAAGATTGACCGGAAAAGTACATCAGGAAGCTATCAGTTTCTTGGAAGAAGATTGGTATCCTGGCATAGCAAGAAGCAGCACTCAGTATCCACATCAACTGCTGAAGCTGAATACGTAGTTGCTGGAAGCTGTTGTGCTCAAATCTTGTGGATGAGGAACCAACTCCGGGATTATGGTCTATTGGTGTCAAAAATTCCAATATTCTGTGACAATACAAGTGCAATAGCAATCTCAAACAATCCAGTTCAGCACTCAAGGACAAAGCACATTGATATCAGGTATCACTTTATCAGAGAGCATGTCACAAATGACACTGTGGAGTTATACTTTGTACCCACAGAAGATCAAATTGCAGACATCTTCACCAAACGACTTGATGAAAACACTTTCTTTAAGTTGGTTAGTGAACTTGGGATGTTAAATATCTCTAATTAATTTTAGAAGTCAATAACTGTAATTTTGTCTGGTTAAATTCACTTGTTGTTTAAATTCTATATATTAAGGACATCTGAATTTACATGCCATTAATTATTTCTCGCAATTCAATCATTTTTGTACTTACATACAAAATATATATATGGTTGAGCACATTCATATTGATAAATCTATTTAATTTGATCTCAGTGGACTTTGGATAATTAATATTTAAAGGGGTTCATTGAAATTAAAATTAAATATATTACAGCATGATCATTTTTCACAAAAATATAGTGTTATCAATGTAATGATAATATTTCTAGAAGTAGTGAAAAATAATTGTGATTTATTATTTTAACATTCTTTTTAATAACTCAATATTTAAAAGATGTTTAAAATAAATCAGTAGCAAAGGATTCTGACTCAGAAATTCTCTAAGTCCAGTACTCTGTGTCGCCACAGAGACCTGACTTAGAATTTTTCTAAAATCATGTACTCTGTGTCGCCACAGACTGTGTCTCCACATAGACCTGACTTAGAATTTCTCCAAGTCCTGTACTCTGTGTCGCCACAGAGACTTGACTTAGAAATTCTCTAAGTCAAGTACTCTGTGTTGCCATAGACTGTGTCGCCACAGAGACCTGACTTAAAATTTCTCTAAGTCTTGTATTCTGTGTCGCCACAGAGAGTGGTCGCCACAGAGAGGGATCGCCACACATCTCATTTGATTATTTTTAATTGTTTTGCTGTTAATATATATACACAGTCAGGTTAGGTTATCTTCTATATACACACAGCATTACAATCGCAGGAGAGGGAAATTTTTTTTGATCTAAACCCTAACTAAGTGCTGTTGAAATTTATAATTTTTTATAGATTCTGAAAGCCCATTACACAAGGATCATTTTAAGACCAGTTTCAACAAATTCCATCGGTTAATTGTTGAAATCGATTTGCACTTGATTTTGTGTGTTTAAGGCTTTGTTTGGCAGTTTTAATTGATTTGATTAGTTATCTAATTTCTTCCTTAAGACATTATTTGGTTAATCCTTTAGAACTGCAGTGTGTTTAATTAGAGTCTATTTATTTCTCTTAATAATTTGAAGTGCTCAATTTAATTTGTTTTAAATCTAAACTTTATTCTCATTTTATTTAAATGGAGAATAATATTCAGATTCCAAAAACAAATTTTGTTTCTATTATTGAACGTGATCCCGTGAAAATGGTACATTTTGAAACTTGGATCTGTGTTTTAAACGAACACTCAATTGTGCGCTTCGCATTAACGAATAATATGAAATTGAATGTTGAGCTTCTCAGGTATGTACACACAACAGCTATAAACTCTTCAGAAGATGAAAAATTAGCTTTTCCTTTTGACATTGATGATGATACCATCAAAATTACAGAAGATGATTTCAATACACATCTTCAGTTACCTCGAGATAACTTTGATGACACTCCAGAAGATTGGGAACTACTCAGCTTCTTCAGAGCAATAAGGAGCACAATGACAGCGAATGATGATTTACCAAGGCACTTCAACAAAAGTCATCTTCCAAAGGAATGGAATCTATTCTTCAATATACTGTCTTATTGCTTGTCTCCCAAGACAGCTGGATTTCATGGAATCACTATTTCCAATCAAGTTGTTGGGGTTGTTGTCGCGAATAATCTTCACATCAACTTTGGGAGGTTATTCATGGAGCACAGTTTGGAGAACCAATCAAATCATCATGACTTTATCCTATATGCAAGGTTTCTTCAGATAGTGCTAAATGGAAAACTATCAGAAGCCCAAAAGACATCCACTCACAGTGACTTAATGCAAGATCCTCCTGTCCTATTTCAACTGGTAGTAACAAAGCTATACAAGAAAGGGAACTATCCAAACTCAGAGGTTGCTTTCCTAACAGACCGGATGATAGATGCATTTACCACTATCAATGCTCAATATGAAGAAGAAGAAGAATAAGCTGAAGATGCATCTATAGCTGCAGATGAACCTCAAGCTGAAAATGACCCACAGGAAAACATTGATCATGAACCTGAAGAAGATGTGAATGAAGAGGCAGATCAATCTATTTCTGAGCATGCTGACCAAACAGAGGCTGAAGTTGAACAAGAACAAGAAGCTGAACCTGAAGATTCCCCTCAACCTCAACTTGAAGCTGCTAGTCCACCACATCAAGCTGCCGAGTCTACTCATTCTAATACCTCTGTCTATAGACCAGTCTTCTCAGGTATGGGTACTTCTTCTATGAGTCGTACTTTTGAAGCATGCTCTGATTTCATTAGCATAGATCAATTACACCTTGATTCTCAGCACACACAAATACTTGTTGAACAAGTTGATAGGCTAGGGAGTGAATTTGGCATGCCACAAATTCATAACCACCCTCTAGAGCCAAACCAAACACCGTCATCTCTCCTAGCTCAAACCCTGGAGTACAAAGACCCTATGCAAATAGAGGGAGAAACTGCACTAGATGCAGCAAATAAGGAAGGTACTTTGAGTGAACCCGCAGCTCTATCTCCTATGAAGTAAAGTAGTGAACATCCTGAGACAACTGCAAACCTCCAGGTATCTTCTCAAAAAGATTCTCTGGCTAAAAAGGCAACTACACAGTTACTAGATCTATCTTCTCAACAAGGTAAGTCTATTGAAATTCACCCATTAGCCACGACATCCTGTAACGAGTCAAACACCTTATTCAATATCCAATCTCTTGAAGCTTTAAATGAATCAATTAGAAGAGTACTATTTGGTGAGGAAGTATTGATGGTAACAGGGAATTCAACCATTTTATGGTTAGAATATCATGTTCAAGGTCCTTCAATGGATCAACTGCCTTCACAGGTGTTAGGAGAGAGTGCTGTAATAGCTGCCAAATCAAGCACAACACTTACCTCCCCAGGACTAATAAACCTGGATGCATCTACGTATAGTGGATCCGACGTAGGTGCGGATCGGTAACCCATTGGCAATGAACCAGATTTAACTGGTGAGCCTAAGGGAAATGTATCTTCACAGATACAAGGGGAAGCTGGAGATCAGATGCCAGATATGAAGGCCCTAGTGCTCCCCCCAGAGATTCAAACTTTGGACGAATCATCTCCTGATGATAGGCAACTTGTCTCAGATAAGGATAGGGAATTGCGAACTCCCATTGCACCACTGCTGACCTCCTTCAGGATGGCTCCAGTGTCTTCTGCAGGTACACTTGGAACTCGGAGCTTTGAGAGGAGTGAACTTGTGAGAACAAGTGAAACACATGACCCTAAACTGAGTGATAGAGTGTTGAGCGATACACTGCGAGAAGCCTGTGAGACACCTACCATCCAAAATACACCTATAGATCTATCAAACTACGTCAATAAAGAATATCTCAAAGAGCAACTAGCATTCAAAGACAACTATCTCAAAGAACAGCTGGCTCTTAAAGATCAACACTTTCAGACAGAACTATCTCTCAGAGATCATCAGATCGTCAGTCTTTCGGATCAACTTAAACATCAACAAGCCGCATTCGCCAGTTTGCGGGAATTCGTTGAGCGATCTCTCTCTCATACAGGAAAAGAAAAAGCAACTGCCAACACTGAGCCAAAGATCTCAGTTAGCAAGCAGGCGTCGATCCCGGTTTCATCTGAAGTAGCTCTTGCCAGTACTGGGCCAAAGACCTCAGTCAGCAAGCAACTGCCTGCTTCTCTTGAGATCCCTGTCTCGACCTTACATGCTCAATCAACACCGGCTCTGAAGGATAACCCAACTGAGATGGAGAAAAGGGTAGTAGAACAAGAAAAAGTGGACACTGCTGTTAATCTACTTCAAGATGCCTTTCAGACCACTGGTATGTATGATGAATTTGAAGTAGAGATGAAGGAAGAGTTAGAGGAGAGAATTGATGAAAGGGTGCTCCTAAAGGAAAGATTCTCTAAGGAAAGCGCAACATCTCAGGGGGAGCAATCAGGGGATCTGAGCAGAATTATTACAACTCAGAGAAATCTGTTGTCTCAGATATATGCTCCGACACCCTTATTTTCTGAAGAAGAACTAGAAGAAGGTGAAATAGATGAAAGTGATGTTCCGATAGGGTGTGAGCCAAGATTTGAAAAAGTGACTACGGAAGAAAGAATAATCATCACAGAGGATGAAGAATTTGAAGACGAAGATGCTTTCTCGGATGACTGTCTATCCTATGGAATCACAGAGAAAATCAATCGCTCTTATTTGGAAATTCAAGAAGAAATAGAAAGATCCAGAGCAAGAATTCAAAGAGCTATTCAAAGAAAAAGGAACAGAGAGGAGAGAGAAGCATATCTTCGAGCTAACAGGAAAGGAAGTAAATGGCAAGAAATAAAGAAGAAAATGGACAAACCAGAAACATATCACTTTTCAGACCTTGGAAACTCTAATATGTTGAGAATTGTGGAGCACTACAGAGAGACATATGTAAACATCCATGAGTTCTATGATCAGTTCAACAAAGTAATTACTGGAATTACTGTGAATATTCTGAAGAATGGATGGAAGATCACTATCAATCACAAAGATGGTCTACAGATGAAAGTGTCTACTAGTGTACTGAATAAGTTGAACATTGTTGAACTGTTTGTCTTAGCCTCAAAGATCCCATGGTTGAAATCGAATGAAAATGAATACTTCAGAGATAGACTTTGGAGAATGATGATGGATGTATCTCCTCAAGCATTTATGTATCCATTCGTGATTAAACTTGTTGCGGGTGGTAGATTGCAGAATATCACCATATCTGACCAACACATAAGAAGCATTCGGTATCTAAAACTTACCTTTCTGGAAAGTCAACTAAGGAGCAAAAGAGCTAAGCTGACAGCTCCAAGTGTCAAGAGATCTGAAGCAGATGTCAAAGCTACTAAAGTTCTATATGCTTATAGGCTCAATGACAAGATGATCAGAGACACGGAGAAGGATATGAGGGCAATCAGAAGAGAATATCATGAGATGGTATTCATTAATGGAGAAGCAGAAATTAATCTTCTCAAAGACAATGAACCCATAATCAGCATTGACAGTGAAGGAGAGTTAGTCTTTAGAATCAACAAATGCAGAATCAGAATCAAAGACTTCAGGACAAGTGAATCAAGCTCAATTCAGCAAGCCTTGACGGATGTCAAACTATCTACTTGTAAAGATGACAAGGTTGTTTAGATCCCTATCATAAAGATTCTTGATGAAGTAATGGAAGAAGATTCGATCAATGACACTAGAAGAGTAAGAGGACATCCAAAAAGGATAACAGTCTTCGTAATGTCCAGAAAGTCCTCTCTATTGTTTGATCTGGTTCCTAAATGTTCTAAAGTCAAGTATCTTGAGATAATGCTTCATGAGCTAAACAATCCACCTCCAGTCAATGCATTTGAAATAGAAGCTCGTGATTGTGTTCAAGCTAGATTGAATGAGCTGAAGGAATCTCCTCCTAAGAAGAATATCTCTAAGAGAAAATCCGTTCAGCCTCAAGAAGAAGAAGGAAGCAGGAAGCAGAAGAAGACAAAGACAAAGAAGAAAAATTGAATATGTTCAGACTAGAGGAACACTTCTTTATAATTTGTATCTTAAGAAATCTGGAAATGAATATGTAGTCCAGAATGTATTTAATATCTTTATTTGTTTTACAGTTCGTACTTTTTCTTATTATCAGTTGAGTTATCCTTAAGGATTTGCTTGTCGAACTCTAACAATCAAATAGGGGGAGATTGTAAAGCATAATGTAATGTAACATGTAATTGAGGATTTATAACTCAACATGAAAACAGAAACATATAAACATTATTAAACTGTGAAGCACATGAACCCTTCAGATGAAGACAGGATAAACACAAAGAACCAAATGATGTGATTGATTCATTAGGTCCTCGTATAGATCATGGGAAGAAGTTCATTGTTATGTTCAAGCAGCCATGAAGAATAAGACATCAAGGGGCTTTAAGTATCAGTTGCATGTATTGACTTCTAGTGTTACAAGTTCAAGGGTTCAGTGAAAGAAGCAATGGATAAACATCAGTATGTATCAACTCAGAATCACAAGACAAATTGAATCAGGATTCTCTCAGTACTAGTTGTTTGTGAACCAGACCAGTGCACCAAACATCAGCATTCAAGAAAGTATTTTGATTCAATTAATAGAAGAAAAATGATTGATATATTGAAGAATGGTTTGACACAGAGCCAAAATATTCTAAGTCATGACAACTCTCTCTACCTGTCGCCACAGAGGCTGTAACCACAGAGAAACTGCTCTAAGGTAACCCTGTCGCCACAGAAGTTGTAACCACAGAGAAAATACTCTAAGGCAACTCTATCGCCACAGAGCTGTCACCATAGAGGAAGCACAGGGGAAAGCTTGTCGCAACAGAGTTGTCGCCATAGATGAGTTATTCATAAAATTATTTACAGCAAAATTAATGAATTGTGTGGAAAATAATTGGCCACCCGTCCATTGAATTTTGAAAGACTACAAAGCAACAATTGAATGTAATTCATTCAGTTAGTTATCTTCTTCAGCAAACACAGAAAGTTTACGAGAGCTCCATTAAAGCTTCAAATTTATTATTCTTGTAAATAAAATGTTATGTTGCTGAATTTATTGTAGCTAATCAATACTTTGATTAGATTGTAGCAACCTCAGGGTTTATAAAAATAAAATAATATATTCCTCGAATTGGTTTTGTGTTGTTTTTTATTCCGTACTTTTAATGAAGAACTTGAAACGAATCGAAAAAGATTGTAGGTATCATATTCAACCCCCCCCCTTCTACGATACTTTGGGACTAACATTAACTTAAACAAACTCCAGTTTAGGCATATCTCTCACCAACTCCTTTTTTACCAAGGTGTTAATTGTCTTGAAATTCAAGTGAGACAATTTCTTATGCCACAACTTGCTTTGGTCTTCAGATGCCTTAGTGTAAAAGCAACAAATTCCATCCTTATTTGTTGAGTCTAAGTCTACAACAAAGAAGCTTCCTTTCCTTGCTCCTTTTAGAGCAACTTCACCAGTTTTCTTGCGGATAAAAGTGCATTCTTCTTTGTTGAATAAAACTTCAAAGCCTTTGTCTGCAAATTGGCTAACACTGAGAAGATTCACTTCAAGGCCAGCTACCGATGCTACATCATCAATGACAACATTTTCAGAAACAATCTTGCCATATCCCATTGTGAATCCTTTGATGTTGTCTCCAAAGGTCACCAAAGGGCCCGCTTTCTCCTCAAACCACGATAGCAGGTCTTTATCACCTGTCATATACTTAGAACATCCACTGTCTATGATCCAAATGACTTTCTTCACTTTGCCCTACACTCAATGAGTTTTAAGTGTGTTTAGCAACCCAAGCAGTGTTGGGTACTTTCTTCTTGTTAACTGATTTAGCAGAAGTAGAATGAGTAGTTTCGGATAAAATAGAGTTCATTGACATGAGTAGTCCCCTTTTTGTTGTAGGCCTAATCCTTGTTTCTTTAAGGTCTACTATCAGTTTGTGGCAACTTTTCATCACTTTCAATTTATAAGGAATGCAATCAAACTTGTCACAGAAGGAGTAGGGATCATTTGCATTTGCTTCATTATTTGCAGGCTCCTTCAGTTGGCTTGCTAAATGCCTTTTTACAAAGGTGAGTTAGGTGATTCACAGAGCCATATTTTTCACATTTCTTTCTTGGAGCATCTGTAACATAAGCAAAATTGTTGCTTTTGTTTATCCCTATTTTCCCATATCTATTTTTTTTCCTTCTTGCATCTTCATTTTTGGTTTCTTTAACAGGTGTATTGGGAATATGTTTATCAATGAGCTTCTCTTCAGTATTGGAAGACTGAGTTGATTCTGCAGTTTTCTTCTTTTTGTCCTCATCATCAATTTCTTGCTTGATAATCAATTCTTCTTCACTGAAGTTGACTTCACATGCCTTGAACACAGGCGATACAACCTTTTTCAGCATAGCTGGAACATTTTCATTAACTGTTGCTTTTCCTTTGTCACCTATATCTTTCTTCTTGCTTTTCAAGGTATCATAGTCAAGACCAATAGCAATATTTGCACATGGTTTGTTTTTCTTATGGATTGTCCAACTAACTCAGATGCATTTCTGAAAGACTTCAACTTCACCTCATTCTTTTCCAGATTTTCCCTTAGCACTGCTTCAATTTCATTTGCACACTTGAGCTTGTTCTTGAGATAAGCATTCTCTTGTTTTACAGCTTCAAGCTCCACCAACAACAATTTAGTTTCTTGCTTTTCATTCTCAAGCTTCTCATTTATATTTGTCAATCTACTAACTTATTCATTAAGAGCAACCATGCTTGTATGAATGTGAAATATTTATATGCTCATCTTCCTTACAGTTTCCTTAAATCAATGGTGGTAAGAGTTGGTACCTGTGATTTAGATGAGGATGATTCTCCTTGCTCCAAGGCCATGAGTGCATAATTTCCAAATTTTTTATCTTCATCATTTTAAGAGTCATCCCAACTTTTTCCCTCTGCAATATAAGCTTTGCTTTGTTATTTCTTTAGAAGAGCCTCATACTTTGCTTCTAGTTCAAGATAAGCTTTATCTTTCTTTGCTTTCTTAGGCTTCCTGCATTCTGTAGCAAAATGGCCTAGTTCATCACAGTTGAAGCACCTTATCTTAGATCTGTCAACAGATCCAGTTTTGTAACCATTATTGCTGTCAGAAGTGTACTTCCCTTTTCCTTTCCAGTTGTTGTCTTTGTTGAAAGATTGTCCTTTTCCCTTGAAGTATCTTGGATTCTTTACTCTAATATTAGAGAATTTTCTAGCCAAATAGGCCATTGACTGATCTAGCTCATCCAGTTCATCAAGAGTGTAGAACTTATCTTCTTCCAATTCCAGAATGTCTTGTTTCTGTGAATCATTTGTTCTTTGCTCACTTGGTGAGGCAACTGGAATTTGAGATCTTGGCTCATCATCAAATGTTTGGCTTTCATTGACAGCACTTGAGCCATCTACTACATGTCCTTGACCAGATCTCAATGATTTCCATTGAATCATTTCTAGATCATATATTTTAAGAATTTCATATAGAACTTTCAGTGTTATTCTGCTCAAGTCTCTCCCTTCCCTGATTGCTGAGATTTTCTATTCCAAATGATCAGGGAGAGTAAGCAAGAACTTTAAGTTCACTTCTTCAGCTTCATAGTATTTTTCATGAAGCTGCAAGTCATTTATCAGCTTATTGAATCTTTCAAACACATCAATTATACTTTCTTTTGGCTTGGCCATGAAACTCTCGTATTGTGAGATCAATATCCTTCTTTGATTAGATCTAACTTCCTCAGTTCCCTCACAGAGTATTTCAATCTTTTCCCATATTTGCTTGGCAGTGTCACAGTTGACAATGTTGTTGAACATCACATTGTCAAGTGACTCAATCAATATCAATTGCAAGCCACTATCCAAGGAAACTTTCTCCTTTTCAGGATCAGTATACTCAGAAGGGTATTTTGGAGCATAATGAGCTGGAATGACCATATCACCATATGTTAATTCTTCAACCCTAACCATAGGAGTGAAAGACCCATTTTTGAGAATCTGAATATAGAGTAGATTGACCATCCTGATAAACATCAATATTTTCTTTTTCCAAAGAGTGTAGTTAGCTTTGTCAAAGGTAGGAATTTTGATGCTACTGATTTTCAGTGTATTCATTCTTTCAAGATCTTAAATCTGTTTACTTTCAGATTTTGCTATGATACCACTTGTTAGGTAATGAATTACACACGGGGGGGGGGGTGAATGTGTTTTACTGTTTTTAAGCTTTTCTTGAATCTTTTATGGTTGAACAAAGTAAATTAAATCGTGTAGTGAAAATGTGTTCATGCAGAAGTTAAACTTGCAAGAATCAAGAACACAAATCTTCAAAACTCACTTAATTTTATATTAAAATTAAGAATGTTTTGTTACAAAATTTCTAGGCTCTTTGTTGATAAAGAGCTTAGCTTCTTCTTGAGAGAGTTACAAGATTTTCTATCTAAATTGTTACTTCTAAATAAAGGACCAGTGTTAACTTTATAACTCAGTTAACTGCTGGTTTACACAGTGTACAATAAGGCATGCTATTAACTTTAGTAAACTGTCACTTTTTATTTCCATTTAAGGAAAAATGTATCTTCTATTTCTAGTTTAGCATATTTTAGCATCCTGTGTTTAGTTTGATCTTCCTTTGTCAGTTAATCTTCACCATTGATCTTGCACATCCTTCAAGCTACTTTTTATAGACATGTCAATCCGGCTGGTTGGATTGTTTATTGATTGTTAATCTTGGATATTGAACTGATATGTAATTTTATACTTTGAGACTTTACCTCGAGATCTCCAGTTTGGTCTATAAAGAACTTGACATCTCGATAAGTATATTGGCTTATCGAGATCTCTAGTACTTTATAATTAATTTGGATTGTAGAGGTCTCCCAGTTCTCTATAAGAGAATTTCGCTTGTCGAGATCTCTAGTCTTCATATCTTCACTTTGACTTATCGATATCTCTGAGTTCTCTAGTGGCTTCTTGACTTGTCGATATCTCAGAGTTCTCTAGTCAAATTTAAACTTGTCGATATCTCAGAGTTCTCTAGTGAATTTTGACTTATCGATATCTCTGATTTCTCTAGTGGAATTTGACTTATCGATAACTCTGAGTTCTCTAGTGGAATTTGACTTATCGATAACTCAGAGTTCTCTAATGAATGTTGACTTGTCGACAACTCTTAGTTCTCTAGTGAAGAAATGACTTGTCGATATCTCCAATCTTCATGTCTTCAATTTGGCTTGTCAATATCTTAGAGTTCTCTATAAGCTTTCCTGAGTTCTCTATAAATCATTCTGAAGTTCTCGAATGACTTCTCTATAACACTAAATCTGTAACTTGTAGAGATCTTGACTTAGAATATTTTTCCTAAAACAGATTTATTCAAATCCAAGCTTCTTCATAATTCTTCTGAGGCATGATCTTCTTCATCTTCTTCCAGATAGAATTCTCAGGCTTGACACTGTTTGTAGAAAAAGACTATAATCCGCTCCTTTGACATTTTTACAGACTTTAAGTGTTACAAGTACAAAATACAAATTGAGATAATAATACAACTTACTTAGGGTTGACAAATTGTCTTATTCTTGTTAAAGTACATGCATGTCTTGCACAACAGACTACTTCAACTTACAATTCATAATAATAATATGGGTGATCAGCCCGTACCGACCTCCATCTGGTCGTTAAGGTACCTATAGCATAATTTCAGCCTTAAATTGGACTGGCCCCGCTAGTCTCTTATATGACTGGACTAGTCCCACTAGTCTCTTATGTCTCGATTCAATCCATCATGTATTCATTTGGAAAACCTTGTGTTGGAAAATAAAGGTTTTACTAAATTCATTTTATCATACCAAGAATATGAAATCATTCAGACTCTTTCAAGTCAAAAATCATTCTTAAGATCAATTACGGGGATTCAAAGAAATCAACAGAATCAAGACAATCAAATACCAATGTTATGGTCAAGATCAAATGACAATAAGGATCGTAAGTTAAGGAATCAAATCAATCATAGAAATCATTATGGAACAAGGTATACAAAGGAAAGTTATAGGTTGTTCAAAATAATACGCAAGGGTTTTCACAAGGGTTCTTACAAGGTTATCAAGAATTCAAAGTAACCAAGGAATCAATAGGCAATAAGGGTATGAATCAACAGGTTTACAGTAAGGGTTTAAAGAATAATCAGATCAAGTCGATTACAAGAATACTATCAGGGTATTTTAAGGTATCAATAACAGGTACGGTGCAAGAATCAACATCAGGGTTCAAGAATCAATAACAGGTTATCACATGATTATAAAAGATCAATACCTATCACGGCATCATCAATATCCTTTCAATACAAACATATATAAGTAGGCAGAGTTACTTTCCTGAATTCGCTTTCCTGTTTCACAAGGGTTGAACTACTGCCACCTAGTACACCTTTCCATTTCCTAGCCTGAATGCCCACACGATCCGAATCTACAATCCAAAAATCAAACCCTAATTAGATTCTCATTCGACGTTCCCGGAACGCTTAACAATTTCACTTTATCGCAATACCCTAAGAGTACTTATACTCGATCATATACACAAAGCACGCTTATATCATAACTCGTATACTTTAACCAAATAGTCATTGAATCACATATTGCGACGCAATTACGACACATGCATATAATTTTTGTATCCAAACTCTATTATAATAATAATTCTATAGTCTTATATCAAGACGATTCAATCCTTCCTTTTATATTATTTAATTCGAACCAAAACAAACAAATAAATCACATAATTCATAGAAATCTCACATGCATTAACTTAGTGAAATCCTAGAGTAAAATTAACCTCTTTTACTCCCTTAATCATTTGGCCCTTACAACCAAACATAATCAAGTACACTCAAATATAATCAAACATCATCAAACATAATTAATCCTCATTTAATAACACGCAAGTACAAGAATCACTTACACAATCAAGTCCCATCCTTTTTAATCCAAAAGCCGAATCATAATCATAATCAAAACCAAAATCAAAACCCTCTTTTAATTATCAAAAAATCGAACCTAAAATCAACACAAAACCATCCAAAATTGACATGCAACCAAGTAATCAGTTCAATTATCACTAGTAGCACATAATCCCACAAAAATCAACTTAATCCTTTTCCAATCATAAGACCCGTTCGGGTTTTTCAAAAAAATACACATGCATAAACAAATTTTGACATGCAAGGCTTTAAATTACAATTTCAACTCACTTTGACCTTTAACCTAACTATTAAACTCATTTTCTTTACAAATCAAACTAAACTCACTTGATTATACTAAAACCTAACATGCATGCCATGAAATTTCCTTAGAAACAAAGATTTAGATTCCATAGCAAGTTTAATACTAAAACAAAAACAAATAAGCAAATCATCATTCCAAATTAAAAACCCCCTTTTAACATCAAAATTCGAACTATCATCAAACAAAACCAAAGAAAATATCACATGCATTCATCATTTTAGATCTTTAAACCACACTCAAACTAATTTCTAAAAAACAAACAACAACAAACCATTTACATCAAAAATTCAACTTAATCTCTTCAAAAATCAAGAACCTTTCGAGTTTTGAAAGAAACATCACATGCAATACTTAAAATGACTTCTTCTGAATAGATAGAGCTCAGACACGCATCATAGCTCACCACCGGTTCACCGGAGTTCATCACCGGTGGCGGTGGCTTCATGGTGGTGCCCCCATTCAGGGGTTTCCATCCATAAAACCTCTGGTTTTACTATCGAACAACAGAAAGTATCACATGCATCAATCATTCATCATAAATCAAAAAAATCAAAGTCGAAACTTGCAAGAGAACTTTGAACCAAGATTCTCGGCTCAACATCACACCCGAACACACACATACACATGCATGAAAACACCTACACACATGCACAAGATTTAAAGCCTATATATAGATTAAGAATGAAGTTTTATGGAAGAATTCATAGAAATTGAGTGAGGAAGAGAGGTGTACCGAGAGGAAAAGAGATAGAGAGACTTCGAGAATGAGTGAGAGAGGAAGAAGAGAGATATGATAGAAAGTGAGAGAAGAAAGAGAGTAGAGCCGGGTGAAAGAAAATAAAATAGGAGGGGAGAGAATATATATATTGATTTGGTGAGGACAAGATAGTCCTTTCACCATTCTTTTTTGATTTCCTTTTTCTCTTTTCCTTTTATTCTCACTTTAAAAATGAATTTAAATAATGAATAACTCTCTCAGAAAAGATGGGATTGCAAAGAATAATAATTTTAGAATAAAGATCTCGAAATTAGCTTTTCAGCCATACTAAAATATTTTTTGAGCATACGGCTGATTTATTACGGGTTTTACAAGATTGCGCTCAAAATAGGATTATAACTCGATAAAATCATTTTGAAATACATCGATCATGAAATAAATCCATCTATCATTTTTATAAAGTCTCCAGGACTATTTTGAAGATAACAAAATGACTTTCACATGTTGAACATTCTCGAATAATTTTATAAAAACATTTAAAGGTCCAATAAACCTTAATTTAAATCAAATAAATCCCTTTATGTCATTTAAAAATCAACATAGCATATAATAAAGCATATTTTCAAGCGACAACACGTATTCACATTTCACGACTCGTACTCGATCACAAAATTTCCCTTATTATTATTATTATTCCCTTTTTCGCGTAACGGGCTGCGTTCTACTTGACGGCCCGATATTGAGCGTTTCAATTAAGCTTCACAATAAGTCCTCTATACAAACTGACATGTCACTGAAATATATTACTTACTTAAACATTTCCATTCACATATCAACACATAGTTTACATTTAAATATTTTTAATCTCTTTTAAAACGGGTCTCGTTCTTCCTGACGTCCCGACAACACAGCTTATCCCCTAAGCTGACTCATCAAACTGGAACGCGTCATTTTACGGTCCCAGATACTAATATACCATAAAGATAATTAACCAAAAAAATCATTTAACTATTTATTTAATCACATAATTTAGAATTACACCACAGAATTATACTTTATTCGCTTAATCACGTCGCGAAATTACCAGTCGCTACAATCTACCCCCCTTAAAAGGATTCTGTCCCCAGAATCTAGTCTAAGCAAATAGATGGGGATAATTTTCTTGCATTTCACTTTCTAATTCCCAAGTTGACTCCTCTACTATAGGATTTCTCCTCAATACTCTAACTAGAGGTACAACTTTATTTTTGAGCGTTCTCTCTTTTCGATCTAAGATTCGAACTGGTTGTTCCATATAAGACAAATCTTGTTGTATTTCCACTGGTTCCAATTCTATCACATGGCTTGCATCAACATTATATTTCTTTAGAAGAGAAACATGAAACACGTTATAAGGATGTTGCATCTGCGGAGGTAACGCTAATTCATAAGCCACTTTTACGACTTGTCTAAGTACTTCAAATGATCCACTATACTTGGGACTCAATTTCCCTTTCTTTCCGAATCTGGATAAACCTTTCTACAAAGATATCTTTAACAACAATTTGTCTCCGGGCTCGAATTGCATATCCGTTCGATCTTGATCTGTGTACTTCTTTTGTCGATCTTGAGCAGCAATTAACCTTTTTCGAATTATTTCCACTTTCTCTTTCGTTTGTTGAACTAGCTCTAGGCCAATTAGTTTGCGCTCACCAACTTCGTCCCAATATGTAGAGGATCTGCATTTTCTTCCATACAATGCTTCATAAGGCGGCATGCCAATACTTACGTGATAACTATTATTGTAGGAAAACTCAATCAATGGCAAATGATCGTCCCAATTTACTTTGAAATCTTTTGCACAAGTTTGCAACATGTCCTCGATTATTTGAATTGTCCTTTCACTTTGTCCGTTAGTCTGCGGATGATATGTCGTACTCATTTTCAATTTAGTTCCCAAATGATCATGAAATTGTCGCCAAAATCTCGAGTTAAATCTCGGGTCTCTATCAGACATGATAGATACCAGAACTCCGTGACGCATCACAATCTCGTCCAAATACAATTTGACCAACTTTTCTAATGAAAATCTTTCGTTGATGGGCAAGAAATGCGTTGACTTTGTCAATCGATCAACTATTACCCAAATCGCATCATGATTAGACTTGGTCTTTGGCAAACCTACCACGAAATCCATCACGATATGTTCCCATTTCCATTCAGGTATGTCCAGTGGTTGAAGCAATCCACCTGGTCGTTGATGTTCCGCTTTTACTCTTTAGCACGTATAACATTTACTTATCCATTCCGCAATTTCCTTTTTCATGTTTGGTCACCAATAACTCTCTTTTAAGTCTTTGTACATCTTTGTACTTCCAGGGTGAATTGAAAATCTTGAGTTATGCGCTTCGTGCAAAATCTCATGCTTTAGCTCCACAATATTAGGTATCCAAATACGTGAATTAACGCGATATTTGCCCTTTTCATCCTTTTGAGCTTGTACTTCCTCTCCTGACAACTTATTTTTCTCGTGGTTCATTACTTGTTCTTGACAACATCGAATCTTTTCCAAAATTTCTGGTTGAAATGACATCGCATACATGGCTCCTCTTTTCAGCTCTGGAATCTGCACTTCTATTTCCAACTTTTCAAAATCTTTGATCAATTCCTTTGATGAAGTTAACACATTCAATCTTTCTTTGCGGCTTAAAGCATCTGCTACCACATTCGCCTTTCTAGGGTGATAACTTATCGTACAATCGTAATCTTTGATCAATTCTAACCACCTTCTCTGTCTCATATTCAACTCATTCTGAGTGAAAATATATTTTAAACTTTTATGATCCGTATAGATCTCAAATTTTTCTCCATATAAGTAATGCCTCCAAATTTTAAGAGCAAACACAATCGCTGCCAATTCCAAATCATGTGTGGGATACTTCTATTCATGCACCTTAATTGCCTTAACGCATATGCTATTACTTTCCCGTGTTGCATTAACACACATCCTAGCCCTTTATACGAAGCATCGTTGAGGATCACAAACTCTACTTTTTCATCAGGTAACACCAGCACTGGAGCGGTTACCAACCTCTTCTTTAACTCTTGAAAACTTTCTTCGCATTTATCTTTCCACACAAACTTCTCGTTCTATCTTGTCAACCTAGTCAATGGGACAGTAATCTTAGAGAAATCTTGCACAAACCTTCTATAGTATCCGGCTAATCCCGGAAAACATCTGAATTTTGTAAGAGTCTTGGGCATTTCCCAATTCATCACAACTTCTATCTTAGCTGGGTCTACTTTAATTCCTTCTCTATTGACTACATGTCCAAGAAACTACACTTCCTTCAGCCAAAAATCACACTTTGAAAACTTGGCGTATAACTTTTCGTTCCTCAAGATCTCTAAATAAATCCTTAAATGCTCCATATGGTCTTCCTCCGTCTTGGAGTATATCAAAATATTATCGATAAATACTATCACAAACTTATCCAAATACTGCTTGAACACTCTATTCGTAAGATCCATAAATGCGGCTGGCACGTTCGTCAAACCAAACACCATCACCAAAAACTCATAGTGTCCATATTTCGTTTGAAATGTTGTCTTGGGTATATCTTCCGCTTTAATCTTCAGCTGATGATACCCAGACCTCAAGTCAATCTTGGAAAAACAAGTAGCTCATTTTAACTGATCGAACAAGTCATCGATTCACGGTAGATGGTACTTATTCTTAATCGTCAACTTATTCAACTTGCGATAATCAATGCACAACCTCATACTTCCGTCTTTCTTTTTCACAAATAACACGAGTGCACCCCACGGGGATACACTTGGGCATATTACTCCTTTATCTAATAATTCTTGCAACTGCGTTGCTAATTCCTTCATCTCCACTGGCGCCATACGATAGGGTACCTTTGACACTGGTTCCGTTCCAGGAGTCAAATCAATCGTGAACTCGATCTCTCGATCTAGAGGTAGTCCAGGTAATTCATCAGGAAACACGTCAGGAAAATATCTTACTATCAGAATATCTTCAATCCTTACGGATTCTCTCTCTACATCTTTGACATGAGCCAAATAAGCTTCACATCCTTAACGTAATAATCTCCTCATCTGAATAGCCGTTAGAAATTTCTTCTCTTATCTTTTTCCCTTGAATATCACTTCAACACCATCCTTAGTCTTTAACTTCACCTTCTTACTTTTACACTCTAATTGCGCATCATGGTTTGACAACCATCCATTCTTGATATAACATCAAATTCTCCTAACTTGAAAGGTATTAAGTCAGCAGAAAAGTGTCGACCTTCTATGACCACATCGCAATCGGGAAAAACCTTATTAACAATGACTTTCTCTTGATTTGCTACTTCTATAATCAAATTGGGTTCAAGAGGGTACGCATCACATTTTAATCTATCAAGAATACTTTCAAAAATAAAGGATTTAGTTGCTCCGGATTTAGTTTCTCCAGAATCCATTAATATTTTTACTTCTACTGAGTTTATAACGAACATACATGCCATCACATCCACATCTTATACTGCATCTTTCATTATCATATTAAAGGTTCTAGCTCTGGGTTGAGCTGTTGGTGTTGTGAGAAGCGGCGTTCCAGCAATCCTAAGAACATTTTCCTTTTGAACAGACTCCTTGCAGTTTCTGACCATATGGCCCACCTTTCCACTCGTGAAACAGGTTAAATCAGGCTTCTTTGCTCCACTTGGGCACTCCGACGAATAATGCCCCTTCTGATTACACTTAAAGCAAGTCACATCCAGCTTGTTACATCTTCCCGGGTGTTTCTTCCCACAAACTTTACATTCTTGAATCTGAGGTCTATTATCCTTTCCCAGTTGTCTGGCCTTCTGAAAATGATTCTTTTGAGCTCCATTCCCGGATTTAAACTTCTGAAACTTTTGATTTTGACCTCCACCATTCTTGCCAAACCTCCCTCTAAACTTCAAGCTTCCTTGCTCTTGCTCCGAGCTCTCAATCTTCCTTTTCCTACCTTCATTTCCTCTTTTTGCAGCTTCACACTCTCCTTCTACTATCATTGCCTTCTGCACCAAAGCGGCATAGTTCTTGATTTCCAACAGTGCCACTTGACTCTGAATCCATGGACTAAGTCCCTGTTGGAACCTTTTGGCCTTCTTCGCCTCCGTATTCACATACTCAGGTACAAATCTAGATAACTCCAAAAATTTCACCTCATATTATGCTACCGACATATCTTCTTGTCTAAGGTCCAAAACTTCATCTCCAGCTGATCTTGCATATAACTTGGTAAGTACTTCTCCAGAAACATCTCGGTAAACTTTCCCCACGATTAGTCCTTTCCTTCAAGCAAAGCTTTAGAAGATTCCCACCAGAAACTTGCCTCGTCTTTAAGATAATAACTTGCATATTGAGCTTTCTTTTCATCCTTAACTTCTGCTAACTCAAATGCTTTCTCCATTTCTCTTAACCACGACTGAGCTTTTATCGGGTCGGGAAAACCTAAGAACTCTGGGGGATGAACCAATTGAAAGTGTTTGAAGTTTCCAACTTTAGGGGCTATGGTTTGTTGCAAAAGCTGAGCAAGTCGGCTCATCATGGTGGTATCTTGGTTTAGTTCTTGGTCTTGGGTTTGAAATTCTTCTTCTTGGTGATCTGGTGAGTTGACCATTTCTTACAAACCTGATTGAGCAATTATTTAGCAATACGATAGCATGGCATTGATATATGACAATAACATTTTACTACGAAATAACTTTTGCGGGTTTTAAGCTTTACCCAATTTTGCACATGCAATCCTATTACTATATAATTTCTCTTATTAAGTTGTATTTTCTCATGGCACGGGGTACGATTTTACAAAATTTTAAACACAGTTGTATAGAAATATGGTAAAGAAAACAGTTATAAAGATTTCCAGGGTCCACAATAGGAAACAAGATATATGATTGATTCAACAACCAAAGGTACACAGATAAAAGGTTTGATTTCATTAAGGTACAATAATATATCAGGGTTAAACAGAGGAAAAACTGGAAAACATCCCCCTATCTACCCCTAAATTCTAACAACTACTACAAAGTTTCGAAGTACAATACAACAAATGAAAAAGGGATCCCGGCATCTGACCAAGTATCCCAAGCCTACTGGTGCTGAAAGAAAACAACAACAATTACAGGCTCCACCAAATGTCCCGCCTGATCAACACTATCACAGTTCTAAATGACAGTTCTATGATGCAATAAACAATATCTTTTCACAATTACTTTTAGGGCATTCTACTGAAACTCTCTAGGTGGCAGATTTCGATCTTTGGGCTAGGGAAGGTTTATGAAAGCATAGTTGGGCTTTCAAGAATCAAGGTTCAAGATAAGGCGAAAGCCGATATTCATCACAAATCATCAACATGATCTCAAGGATCTTTCAAATGGAAAGCGAGAATCTATTCATCTTTGTAAATCAATTATATGATTGACAACAATATCGGAATAAGAATCAGGGTTCTCAAAGTTGTACAATAACACAATCAACTCATTATAAATCATTATAAACCATTTCATTTTCAAAGAATCGATTTGCTAAAGCAATGTATTTAATATCTTTATAAAATGATAGGGAACCCTTGATTGGACTACTTCAACTTTCAGTTCATAATAATAATACGGGTGATCAGCCCGTATCGACCTCCATCTGGTCGTTAAGGTACCTATGACATAATTTCAGCCTTAAATTGGACTAGCCCCGCTAGTCTCTTATATGACTGGACTAGTCCCACTAGTCTCTTACGTCTAAATCCAATCCATCAGGTATTCATTTGGAAAACCTTGTGTTGGAAAATAAAGGTTTTACTAAATTCATTTTATCTTTACCAAGAATATGAAATCATTCGGACTCTTTCAAGTCGAAAATCATTCTTAAGATCAATTTTAGGGATTCAAAGAGATCAACAGAATCAAGACAATCAAATACCAATGTTATGGTCAAGATCAATTGACAATAAGGATCGTAAGTTAAGGAATCAAATCAATCTTAGAAATCATTACGGAACAAGGTATATAAAGGAAATATATAGGTTGTTCAAAACAATACGCAAGGGTTTTCACAAGGGTTCTTACAAGATTATCAATAATTCAAAGTAACCAAGGAATCAATAGGAAATAAGGGTATGAATCAACAGGTTTACAGTAAGGGTTTAAACAATAATCAGATCAAGTCATTTACAAGAATACTTTCAGGGTATTTCAAGGTTTAAATAACAGGTATGGTGCAAGAATCAACATCAGGGTTCAAGAATCAGTAACAGGTTATCACATGATTATAAAAGATCAATACTCTACCATGGCATCATTAATATCCTTTCAATACAAACATATACAAGTAGGCAGAGTTACTTGCCTGAATTCGCTTTCCTATTTCACAAGGGTTGAACTACTGCCACCTAGTACACCTTTCCTTTTCCTAGCCTGAATTACCTCACGCTCCGAATCTACAATCCAAAAATCAACACCCTAATTAGATTCTCATTCGACGTTCCCGTAACACTTAACAATTTCCCTTTATCGCAATACCCTAAGAGTACTTATACTCGATCATATACACAAAGCACGCTTATACCATAACTCGTATACTTTAACCAAATAGTCGTCGAATCACATATTGTGACGCAATTACGACACATAACATATAATCCTTGTATCCAAACTCTATTATAATAACAATTCTACAGTCTTATATCAAGACGACTCAATCCTTCCTTTTATATTATTTAATTCAAACCAAAATAAACAAATAAACCACATAATTCTTAGAAATCTCACATGCATTCACTTAGTGAAATCCTAGAGTAAAATTAACCTCTTTTACTCCCTTAATCATTTGGCCCTTATAACCAAACATAATCAAGTACACTCAGATATAATCAAACATCATCAAACACAATTAATCCTCATTTAATAACATGCAAGTACAAGAATCACTTACACAATCAAGTATCATCCTTTTTAATCCAAAAGCCGAATCATAATCACAATCAAAACCAAAATCAAAACCCTCTTTTAATTATCAAAAATTCGAACCTAAAATCAACACAAACACCATCCAAAATTGACATGCAACCAAGTAATCATTTCAATTATCACTAGTAGCACATAATCCCACAAAAATCAACTTAATCCTTTTCCAATCATAAGACCCATTCGGGTTTTTCAAAAAAAATACACGTGCATAAATAAATTTTGACATGCACGGCTTTAAATTACAATTTCAACTCACTTTGACCTTTAACCTAACTATTCAACTCATTTTCTTTATAAATCAAACTAAACTCACTTGATTATACTAAAACCTTACATGTATACCATGAAATTTCCTTAGAAACAAAGATTTATATTCCATATCAAATTTAACACTAAAACAAATAAGCAACTCATCATTCCAAATCAAAAACCCTTTTAACATCAAAATTCGAACTATCATCAAACAAAACCAAAGAAAATATCACATGCATTCATCATTTTAGATCTTTAAACCACATCTCAAACTAATTTTTAAAAACAAACAACAACAAACCATTTACATAAAAAAATCATCTTAATCTCTTAAAAAAAGTAAGAACCTTTCGAGTTTTAAAAGAAACATCACATGCAATACTTAAAATGACTTTTTTTGAATAGGTAGAGCTCAGGCACGCATCATAGCTCACCACCGGTTCACCGGTGGCGGTGGTTTCACGGTGGTGCCCCCATTCAGGGGTTTCCATCCACAAAACCTCTGATTTTACTATAGAACAACAACAAGTATCACATGCATCAATCATTCATCACAAATCAAGAAAATCAAAGTCGAAACTTGCAAGAGAACTTCGAACCAAGGTTCTCGGCTCAACATCACACCCGAACACACACACGCATGCAAATACCTACACACACATGCACAAGACTTAAAGCCTATATATAGATTAAGAATGAAGTTTTATGGAAGAATCCATAGAAATTGAGTGAGGAAGAGAGGTGTACCGAAAGGAAAAGAGAGAGAGAGAGACTTCGAGAGTGAGTGAGAGGGGAAGAAGAGAGATATGAGAGAAAGTGAGAGAAGAAAGAGAGTAGAGCCGGGTAAAAGAAAATGAAAGAGGAGGGGAGGGAGTATATATATTGATTTGGTGAGGATAAGATAGTCCTTTCACCATTCCTTTTTGATTTCCTTTTTCTCTTTTCCTTTTATTCTCACTTTAAAAATGAATATAAATAATGAATAACTCTCTCAGAAAAGATGGGATTGTAGAGAATAATAATATAAAAATCTCGAAATTAGCTTTTCAACCATATTAAAATAATTTTTGAGCATACGACTGATTTATTACGGGTTTTACAACATTGCGCTCAAAATAAAATTATGACTCGACAAAATCATTGTAAAATACACTGATCATGAAATAAATCCATCTATCATTTTTATAAAGTCTCTAGGACTATTTTGAAGATAACAAAACAACTTTCACACGTTGAACATTCTCGGATAATTTTATAAAAACATTTAAAGGTCCAATAAACCTTAATTTAAATCAAATAAATCCCTTTAGGTCATTTAAAAATCAACATAGCACATAATCAAGCATATTTTCAAGCGGTAGCACGTATTCACATTTCACGACTCGTACTCGATCACAAAATTTCCCTTGTTATTATTATTATTATTATTATTATTATTATTCCCCTTTTCGCGTAACGGGTTGCGTTCTGCTTGACGGCCCGACGTTGAGCGTTTCCATTACGATTCACAATAAGTCATTTATACCAACTGACACGTCACTGAAATATATTACTTACTTAAACATTTCCATTCACATATCAACACATAGTTCACATTTAAATATTTTTAATCTCTTTTAAAACGGGTCCCATTTTTCCTGACGGCTCGACAACACAGCTTATCCCCTTAGCTGACTCATCAAACTGGAACACGTCATTTTACGGTCCCAGATATTAATATACCACAAAGACAATTAACCAACAAAATCATTTAACTCTTTATTTAATCACATAAATTATAATTACAGCACAAAATTATACTTTATTCATTTAATCACGTCGCGAAATTCCTAGTCGCTACATCGGGCATAAAAAACAACAACTTGAGAATTTATAAATCTACGGGCCGACCCCAAAGATAATATTAATTTTATACGAAGAAAGAAGGAAATACTCCAAATAAATTATTAATTTAAGACAGTTGCCACCGACCCACTATTTTAGTACTTCAATTTTTTTAAACATAGGTTATCTTTTAATTAATACGGTAATTAGAATTTTAAGTTTAAAACACATTCATAAATTAATGAAGGGCTTCTTTAAAAATATTCTAGTTGAAAAAGATTTTTGAAAAATACGATTTTTTTTTACGAATTGACGAGTCTCCGCAACTCGATGCAATGAAAAATAATATCAAATGGAGCCAAAACACTCGATATGTTATGCTTGATTTTGCTTATACCGTATTTTTGTAAATATTTTAAAAAATAATAAAATTATAAAAATATTGCAATTTTTGATAATTTATCATTAATTTAATAATAAAAAATGAAGAAGAATAAATGAAATAAAATTTGTAGCTCAAACTAAAATAGAACGGGCAAAGAACAGTTTACAGGCAGGGCTTGTCCCCTGGGAAGTCGTAATGGACATTGGACCAGAACAGCTTAAAAAGAATACGAATATTATTATTATATTTACATCTTAAAATTAAATTAAATATAAATAAATACTAATTTCATAGTATCTCGTAATAATTCATTCTTTCAATTCCTTTCATTCGGTCTTTCTACGCGGCCGCCGGAGAAATCACCCCAATGGCATCTCGAATCGTTAAACGTGTTCTTCAAAACCGCGTCGGTACAATCTTCTCAGGCGCCGGCGCGTTGCCTTCAATCACCCGATCTTTCTGTTCTTCTTCTTCTTCCTCCGATCTCATCACCGCTACTCTTTTTCCCGGCGACGGTATCGGCCCCGAAATCGCCGAGTCCGTTAAACAGGTTCGCTTTCTCCCGATTCAAACATGTTTACTTATACATCTCTTTCAATTTTACTACTCCTTTATTGATATTATTAGTTAGGTTAGGGTTATGCATTCACACCGCTCAGTTTTACTTTATTTCTGTTTACGTTGCCTTTTATTTTGTCGTCTTTTCATTTATGTTTAATCTTTATTTTTTGTGTTTTTTTTGTCTGGTTGTATGTATTCTTTATAGCGTCACGTACTTTAATCTACTTAGTTACTAACAAGTATATGTAATGTATTCAATTCAGAATCTGACAACCGTTTATGTTGCCGTGTGCAAAATTCGTCTAGGAATTTTCGTGTATATGTTAACTGAAAATTAATTTTCGGTCCATAACTATTTTGAAATGCTTTTTTTGAAATTAAATCCAAAGATAGCTGGAGCACTCATATTCATATGCTGAATTGGTTCAGTTCTACTTAAATGTATATGTGTATATATGTTTGTGCTCTTGAAATGTCTTGTTTTTTTGTGTCTATGTTAGTTACTGGAATGGAATGGAAACTGGATTATATAATTGACATTGGTTGGACATGGTTCTGTTTATTTTTAAGTGATTCCAGTTGTGAGTCAATGCCGTTTATACGGTTTTGAATTCTTGGAAACTATTTAGAGATGTTTTAGGAGATAGATTCTTTTAGGATGTGTACAAGAGGCATGTGCATTTTATTTTCTTGCTGCATACTTTAGATTGGATGATATTGTTTAGAATGTTGTTGTTTCTCACTGTTTGATCTTTAATAGGTATTTAGGACTGCGGAGGTGCCAATTCAATGGGAAGAGCACTTTGTGGGGACAGAAGTGGATCCTAGGACTCAGAGTTTTCTGACATGGGAAAGTCTAGAATCAGTTAGAAGGAATAAGATCGGACTGAAAGGACCGATGGCTACTCCCATCGGGAAAGGGCATCGTTCTTTGAACCTTACACTGAGGAAAGAGCTAAACCTCTACGCCAATGTTAGGCCTTGTTACAGTCTCCCTGGCTACAAGACTCGTTATGATAATGTAGATCTCGTCACCATACGTGAAAACACTGAAGGAGAGTACAGTGGTCTCGAACATCAGGCTAGTATATCATAATCTTTTTCTTCTCTTTTTCACTTTTTATTTAGTGACTTCCATCCTTGTAAACACATCGACAAAGCAATAATATGCAGGATTTTAATTTTGACCGCAGAAGAATATACGTCTGCATAACCTTCACCATAAGATACAATCTCTTATGCTGCCAAACAAACTCACTAGTCACTATCCAACACTTGGTATCCAGTTACTACTGATTCTTGCGGCAACACCTTAATAACCTTGGAGTATATTTCAGGACCATGAATGCACAAAAAGTAACATAGACAGTCTAACCAAGTTAATGAGATACGACGAAATGAAAATAAGTAAAAGAAAAACTTCTCTAGGCTCTTCATTTTAAAGCCCACCTACCAAATTGACAAATCTTCGATCTGCCAATTTACTCCACGGAATTTGGTTCACTTCCTGCCCAATTTCAATTAGTGTTCAACACAAAATATCTGGTAGGGAAAAAATTAGCTGAAAAAATATAGTGCGTTGTAACAGATTGTTAATATTATTATCTGTACTTGATTCTAGGTCGTCAGGGGTGTAGTAGAAAGTATCAAGATTATTACTCGTCAGGCAAGTTTGAGGGTGGCTGAATATGCTTTTCACTATGCCAAGGCTCACGGGAGAGAGAGAGTATCCGCAATACACAAAGCAAACATCATGCAGAAAACTGATGGCCTTTTTCTCCAGGTTCTGTACAGCTGTTAACACAAGTATATAATTTTTTTGTATAGGTTTCAATTCTCACCGGCTATGCACTTCTATTTTCAGTGTTGTAGGGAGGTTGCCGAGAAGTATCCTGATATAAAATACGAGGAAGTCGTTATTGACAATTGCTGTATGATGGTACAAAATATATTTATGATCTTATGCATGTTGGTGCACCGAGTCATTATGTGGTGTTACCTCTGTGGTTTTATGTTTCTATTTTTTTTTGCGAATTAAACACTCTCACCCACTTGCCTTGTCTTTGACAAGGTTTGAACCCTCGATATCCTGGGTTGCGAGGGAGATACCGCAACACCGAAAAGTGTTAGCGCAGTATTTTACCGTGTAAAAAATGAATTGTTTTGAAAGTAAAAAACTAACATAACAGTCATTCCCATGCATATTCAGCTAGTCAAGAATCCAGCTCTTTTTGATGTCCTGGTGATGCCTAACCTTTATGGAGATATAATAAGTGACCTTTGTGCCGGTCTTATTGGAGGCTTGGGACTAACACCAAGGTATATGTCTCCTGTTATAATTATACCCCCCCCCCCCTCTCTTTTATTTGTATGATGTAAATTGGTCTAACATTATATGGCTGTCCAGCTGCAACATTGGCGAGGGCGGTATTGCTCTTGCGGAGGCTGTGCATGGTTCTGCGCCTGATATTGCTGGGAAGGTTAGCCTTTAAAATAATTATATGATCTAAAAGCTATTATTAACTGATGAACACACCTCCCTTGGTCAATGATATCTTTTAATTATTTCCGTGTTGGAGTACAGTAGATAGGTTATGTTTATAATAGTAATCAGTCAATAATGGTGCTCTCTACTTTCTTTCCTTCCAAATGAAGCCAAGGATTTTCACATTAGACTTTCATATGCGAAGAGCTCATGACCTATTTAATTTCAACTTTTACTTCATCTAAATCTGGTACTATTAGCATCTCCTCTAGCAAAAAAACCCCAGTAATATTAGTTTTATGTGAAAACACGAATGCTTTTCACTGCTACCAGCATAAGTGAGCTATGTAATTGTATGTGCGGCTCCCCCTTGTGGCGGGGGTGGTCTGAAGAAGTGAAGTTTCACTTTTTTGTGTTAGTCAATGACATATGAGCCAAGTAGCTTTGGGTTTTCTTGTTCTCCAACCAACTTGAATCGCATCATGGTTTCAACTTAGGTCTATTTCTTGTGGTATAAGAATTATAATGTGTTTTTCTAAGAGGTGGTGCAAATGGCTCTTGTGTTGTCTGGCTTATGCTGCTTACTCTGCCCCCTTTTTTAAGAAAGACATTGATAGAGGAGCAGTTATATTCACTCTGTTTTCTTCAAATGCACAATTCGATTTTTTTTGAACCTGTTGTCGACTAAATTTTCATTTGCTTTACTAATTTTGGCTATAGCTTATTAGATATTTCTGCTTTTCTAATGTTTTCATGTAGAACAAGGCAAATCCTACTGCACTGCTTTTGAGTTCTGTTTCGATGCTGCGCCATCTTGACCTTCATGATAAAGCTGATCGGATTCAAAATGCTATTCTCGACACAATTGCTGAAGGGAAGTACCGAACTGCTGACCTTGGTGGCTCTTCATCGACGACCGATTTCACAAAAGCAATATGTGATCATCTTTAAATGTTGGAGTCTGCAAATAGTTTAATTTTTTGCTAAAGGGGCTGCCAAGAATTGGTACTTTGTGATTCATTTTTTTGTAGATGTATTCTCTACGTTTATAGTTTCTACGGGAATAAGACACATCATTATGAGTGTTTACAACAAGTTTCATCTTCATTTCAAGTAGACTTACTTGTCACATGTGATGAAAAGTTATCTGATATCATTCGACTTCCCAACCTTCTCCAACTTGTGGAAAAACTGTCTTATACCTTGAAAATAATGCTCTGTACATCATGCATGAATAAAATGTAGTCCATGATGTATGGGCATAACTTATTCAGACGATCAGTTTTTTAGTTTTTTCTTCTTTCGTCCTTGGAACAGGAAGCTTTGAGAACGTTCTCTCTATATCTTTTCCTTCTATGTTTCATATTGTTTGTTTGTACAGGGGGAGGGAATTTGAGGAATCGTGCTCATCTTAGTCCATCTTTTACATGTGCTGGTGATACGAAGCATGTCCAGTTAAAATATAGTGGAATATAATATTTAACTAATATTGTGTAAAAGCTGCTTTTAAGTATGCTCCTTTCTCTTCCAGGCTCAGTCATTGATCCTGTTTCTTTCGGTCTTAAAAACAAGTCTCGATCCTGTTTGCCTTATTCTGAAAATATAGAAGTTACATTTTCATTCAGTGGTCTCTTAGTATCCGTTTGGGAAATTTTAAAATAAGTAACTTATAACTTAAATTGAAAAAATGACTTATAAGTGATAAGCGGACAAATATTTATAACTTAAATGTCATAATTTATTACTTAAATGAACTTAAATAAATAATTTTTAAATATGATTTATCTTAATTCATAAATTTAAGATTTGATTAACATTTAGAAATATTTATTTTAAAGCTCAAACTAATTAAAAAGTGAAAATTCAAAATAAGTTTGAGAAAAAAAATGTCGTAACTAACATTTAACTTATCAACTTATAAATTGTAAATTCGACTTATAAGTTGGTTTGACAAACAATTCTCGATAATTACTTACAAATTATAAGTTACTATGTAAGAGGATGGCCAAACAGGCTCACAATTTCTCAGGTAAAATACACGTTTGCCGAAAGACGGTCTTCCATAGACTTGCCTAAAAATTGGTACATTTCAAATAAGAAACCAAACGAGAAAAACGTTTAATTTAGTACAACATATCACATGGATCGGATCATTCTTTAATCAGATCATTATTTTGAATGGGTTAAGCCTTTTTATTACTTATTTTATAATTTTTATACATTTTTGAACATTATAATATTTGTTTTATTATTCAGCGTTGGGCAAGGACCACTTGTTCCCTCTATATAAGATGTAACTTGTAAGATGATAATTAAGTAGACGGAAGAGCAGAAAGAAAGAAAACGTGCTGCATCAAAATGCACAACAAATCAAACACAAGTTCTATTGCTCCTGATAATGAACCCTACTCAAAATATATCTATAATAAACCCTACTCATAAAATTTATCTGCAATATAGAATTAACAGCAGCTCACAAGGCGACCTATTCTGCGAGTAACATTAGCAAAAATTGGCACGAGATTCATGCTTTCTATACCTTGTAAACTCAAACTAACCGCTATTAGTTCGCTATGAGAATGAAGACAAAAAGCCCACAGGATAAGACCACAATAAGGTGCACATTAGATATGTACATTGCAAAAACCTCATGGTTTTAGAAGCCTGGAAAAAAGAAATTGCTAGAATCTAGTTGCTGCGGCAGCTCAGGCAGCTCAGCTGTTGATCCCTCTGCTCTCTGATTAAATATATCCAGTAATGATCCAGATTGTACAGGAGTTGAATGTTGATTACCAAGCAACAGTGAGTTTGGTATTAGGTTTGGGTAGGTCGGAAGATTGGAAATAGGTATACATGACGGTCTACTATATCTAAGGTGGGGAGCAGGGGCATTGTTGCGGAATTGATTTCGAGCATATAAACCAGACTGCATGGCCGGATTTTCTTGCAAATCAGTTACATGACCTGCTGAAGACATTAGAATCCGAGGCATGTTCCTAGTCCCACAA
Source organism: Apium graveolens (assembly GCF_009905375.1). Taxonomy (NCBI): domain Eukaryota; kingdom Viridiplantae; phylum Streptophyta; class Magnoliopsida; order Apiales; family Apiaceae; genus Apium; species Apium graveolens. The sequence goes on from NC_133656.1 coordinate 208,684,383, forward strand.
TGAACTGGTGATGGAAGGATCACTGCCTCCGCTGATGGGGTCACAGGTGGTAGACTATTCATTCGCGGATCAATCCAAGATTGTTGAGTTCTTGGAATTGTAATTTCTGCAGCAGGGTGAAAATTCGGTGTCTGATTCACCATATTACCTAATTGGGGCACGTAGCTGGAAATCATGTGCGGATCCTTGAAAGACTGATCGTGAACTGCTGGCACTGGGGTAGTCACTGACACAAGCTGACCTGTTTTATCCAATAAATAGCACACGGTGTCAGTATGTCTGCAATATGCTATTTAGTATACAAATTGCATGTAGGAGTGTACACAATACAAACTGACATACGAAAATGAAGATGACTAGTGCATGCCATGTCTTTTAATAACTTTAGTATGATATGAGGTTTGTGCGGAGGTGTGAAACATTCTCTGCCGAAAAATTCCATTTAAAGAGATATTCATTACCGCTTTGAGGATAAGAGACCATGGAGTTCACTAGAATGAAAGGAAAGGGGGAAGGCCACAGCTTATAACAAGCCCATGAAATCCCATACTCGTTCCAGTCCCAGAATAACCAAATTCTAGCCTGAATACTTTAATGGATATGTGATGTCTACACTAACCAAGTTTGTTCCATGTTTAATAATTAATCTTCTCATTATGATTTATATTGCCTAAAATACCTAGACATCACCCCCTACGTAGCACATATACCTTCCTTTGGTGGTACTAGCGACGAATATTGGTTGCCAGGATTCATCTGTTGAAACGTCTTGGCCAATATCTCGGTTCTGCAAAGCTTTGCATAGCGTGTTTTCAGATCATGCATGTGCCTCTTCGAAGTTAACTCAGCTTGCTGAAACAGCAAATTATATTTATTATCTAACTCAGCTTTCTCTTTGTCGCGGTCGGAAATGAGTCTCATTTTCTGCAACAAAAATATAACAGTATTTAAAAACTGATACATTTTTTATTTGAAGGTTAACAGCTGATTCCCAATGAACAAAACTGAAAACATGAAATGTTTATGAACAAACCATATCTTCGTGTATCTTTTTAGCTTGCTCAATACACTGTTTTCCCCTTTCCAGTTCCATCTGAAGTGGTGTGCATTGAAGTGCCTCAGATGTCATGGGGTGTTGTGGATTATTGTTACAGTATTCAAAAATGATTTCTGTGGACATTTGTGGAGGCAAAGTTGGGGCAGGAAGCACATCTGAAGGTAGCTTTGACAACTCTACAATTGGCTGTCCTCGAACTTCGAGAGGTGGATTTGGGGAGCAATGTTGCTGCAACAGCATAAACAATATCAGTTATTGGGATTGAAATGACCTGGAATTTTAATTTTCACAGACCAACAGTTTCCATTTTGTAATAGGGATATGATTACAGTAGTTAAAACTCCTGAAAGTTCATATAATATATGGGGCGTAGGCTGTGGCAGCACTCCGCAGTTGAGGATATATAGTATACTCAAGACCATTGAAACCTTTTTAGAAACAGAATCTGAATTTACATATGGTGTGGAAATTCATCTCAAAAAAATTATTTCTTCCAAACATATTAAAGCCTTGTGGCCCTTGCAGTAGTAGTTCCATTTGTTCGATGGTGGCTTTCAACCCATACCTGTATCTATTACCACAACATAAAGTCATTAAGTACCATCAACTGAAAAAGATTACTGCTTGCCTGGTGTAACGGATGTGAACTTGATTGATATGAAAAAGGGCTACTTGCATGATTTACATCATGCATCTCAGGATCTCCTAGGGCCACTTCATCTCCTCTGAGCTTTCTCGAAAAACTATTAGACCCACGTTGTGTGGATGAAGACTTACTTGCATGATTGACAGCACGCATACGCCTTGTTGAACGTGGAGATCTTTTGAAAGTGTTGCCCAGTATATGCTTTAACATTCCTGCAGAAACAAGAAGCTTTCATGAAAATACTGAGATAGTAATTAGGAACTCTGGTGCTTATATAACGAGGTGCACTAATGTGAAGACTACTTTAATGAAAATAAGGTAATGGTGAAACATAATGATACCTGCCAATTGGGTTTTCTTATTTGGAGCAAGTACCTTCCTGTTATTCTTCAACCTTATATTTAAATCTATCCGGTTTTCTGTACCTGTCAATTGGGTTTTCTTATTTGGAGCAGGTACCTTCCTGTTATTCTTCAACCTTGTATTTAAATCTTTCCAGTTTTCTGTACCTGTCAACTGGGTTTTCTTATTTGGAGCAGGTACCTTCCTGTTAATCTTCAACCTTGTATTTAAATCTATCCTTTTTACTGTTTTACTAATTTCCCTGCCACATTTTGTTTCGGAAGAAATTACTTGAGTTTCAAATTCTTCTGGCAAGTCCAAAGAATATTTGACCTTTTTCCTTTTTCTCGGTGACTGCTCAGGTAGAAACTTCCACTTGTGCTCCCTTCCTTCAAGAAGGTTTGACCAAAGGACATGTGGTGGTTCTTCATCCATCACTTGCTTTATCACAGTATAGTTTTGCATCGCCACAAATTCCTTTTCCCCAAACAACATAGTATTACTTTTATATGCTCCTTCAATCTGCTGTACATATGAAATGATTGAACATTCAACTGTATCAGAATGCTCAATTTTCTGGGGTAATATGGCCAACAACTCATGTAAGACATCGTCCAACAGAGACTGTTGAGATTCATCATTCAACAGTGGAAAAGGCAAATCACAGTTATGGAAGATATTAAGCTTATTGAATAGGTAGTAGGCACACCAAGTTAGCAGGCCATGACAAGTACTTCGGCCCATATTCATAACATTGCTATCAAGTGTCACCCCTTGTTTCGCCAAAACAAGTATTTGTTCTTCCACAGTAAAAGATGTATACAAGCGCAAGACTTTGATTTGATCAAACTTTGAATTAATAGTGATCTTTTCCAGGGCTCGCAAGTCACTTCTTGGGTTCCAGTCACTGCCAAATAGAACAACCGTGTCCAGAGATGAAAATTTGATGCGTGAACTACATGCACGGCTTTCGATCAAACAGACAAACTTACTATCTTCCATGTTGATAATATTAGGTCCAGACTTCTTTAATCGAATTATATCTCTATCAATTCTTGTATAAGACTCTTGGCCAAATTTTTGATGAACAAAGTCAGACAAAATATCTCCAACCGAAAAAATTTGTCCAGAACCTCCAAGAGACTGTAATACAAAAAACACAAGGAGAAATATATAAGAAAAATGAAAAAGCAACTTCAAATCTCATCCTCATGTGCACTTGCTTCCACAAAGGCAATCCCTTAACCTCTTGTTAGTTGTTACCATGACAAGAGCCTATAATTGATTTATATATAAAAAAACAGATACCTGATACATGACAAGTACTTTAAGTGAACGCTTCTTAGCCTCAGTAAGGATTTTTTCAAGAAGTTGTAGCTTGCCACTGATTTTTACACCGATGTTCAAATGGTCGAATTCAGAATCAGGAAGACTAGCTGCAAGAAAACTTTGCACAGAATGATCAACCAGAGAAGGGTGGTCGCAGCACTGAAAGAAAACACATACACAATGAAGAAGGCAGCATATCTCTTATTATATAGCAAATAATAACACTTCAAATGGAGCACTTCATACAAAAAAATCAGAAGCCACAATAAGAATGTTATAATAGGAAACTGCTGACAAACCTTTCTGGTAGAAGTGAGAAGCTCACGAAGAGAATGAACAGAATCATTTTTGGTATTTGAACAAAGTATCACGGTGTTAGAAAGAAGTGCCTCACAGTACTGCTCAATTTGCACATTAGAAAGATGAACAGGAACCCAGTATTCAGCAAACTTGGACATGCCATACTTGCACTCGAAGGTAACAAAAGGTGCTAATCTTTCTTTTAAATCACAAAATTCAAGATTTGGCTCAGTTTGTCGTGCAGGTTGGTCAAATTCTGGATCAAGCAAGGAAAGCATAGCTTGGTAGTTGAACCTTCTATCCTGAAACATTCAACGCATTCATAAATTATTTTAAGGTAATATGAAATTAAAGCTAGATAAGCCATTATGCATGCCTCTATTTCATGACTGGCAGTGAACAGCCTCATATTAACAGCTAGCATCTTAAGTTGTGTCAAGCAATCCGAAACACTGCGTCGTTGGCACTCGTCTATTATTATGGCTTCCCACTTTATGGCTTCCAAGACCTCCAGATCCTGTAAAATATTGAAAGACAATCTTAAGTTTCTAGTTCTGAATGCTTTATTACCAAGCAGTCACTAAATTGCATGACCAGTGGGAATGTAGCATGCTGTTTGAATCAACTGCATGTCTGCACCAATCACGTAATTCATGATGGCAGGTCTCAAAGTATAATCAAGTTTTATGGCAAGTACAAAATGATTCCTAATAGAAAATACAAGATGAGAAGTACTTATTTCTATAAATAAAGCACAAGTAAAATGATAAACTGGTTGTAAAAGTACCTCAGCAAAAACTTGAGGAAGTGTTATAAGAACTTGGAACATTATACAACCACGTTCATTGTAAAATTCCAAGGTCTTGATAGTAGAACGAATGTCTTTATTCCCCATGTATACTACTATATTTTCACCTGATGCCCAACGAGAAAACTGTGCTTCCCACAATGGTAGATCACTTACTGTAGTTATAATAAGAAAAGGCTGCTTCTGACATCTCTGGATAGATAGTATGAATAAAACCACTTTCACGACTCTTTCCTGCAAATTATGATTGCTTAACTGATCAGTTCAGTATTATTGATGGATGAATGAAACCACTTTTAAATTCAAATAACTAGAATAACATGTAAGCAAAGCACATATAGAGTGCACAGTAATTTGAAGCGAATAGTGTAAATAGACAGCCACGAATTATAAACAAGTCAAATCTGATTAAGGTCAACCCCTTTATCTCAAAAGTGCGGTACAAGTGACGAACACTTTCTGCTCATGAACACTTAAGCAATGCTGCTTGAAAGTAGTGCGTCTTTTCAAAACAAAGCACAAACTCAGAGCATACGGTACATGGGCTTTGGTCAAGTAAGTTCTGAAGAATATGGTACAGCCTTCACCTCCAGGAGGTTTAGAACAAAATATGGGCAGAGACAAATAGGGAAATGGTTTTAAAAATCATCTTTAAGTTAAGTTTAGAGCAAGAACAAATTAGGGCCGTTTAATTCCAATTATTAAAACACACCTGAGTAACAGTTTATATTATAAATGCTAATTGCTACATATATACATATATAAGTGACAGTATAAGTTACAGAACTACTTATTTCCAGAAATCAACAGCAACTTGTATTTGGATAGGAACTTTAAAGTCTTACTTCATATATGCACAAACTTTAAGACCAAGAGAAGAGAGCACAAGAAGAAAACAACAATATATGAAAGCAAGAAACCTGATTGTCAATGATAAGACAGTGCTGTCCTCTGTGCCAAGATTCACGAAGTTTGTTGACGTAAGTAAGATTGAAGTCACATATATCAGGTGAACCCTGAAGTGGTAACTTTGACAGTTCAGTGAAGGTGCTTTGTCTTCCCTGCAGCTTTAAATTGAATAAATAGATAACATTAACAAAGTTTTCATAATAAGTTTTTACCAAATAAATGCTAGAGGGACAGCAAAACATATATTCTCTAGCATAACAAATATAATACAAGAGATGTTTTATTTAGAGCCTCTCTCAATCAAATGAATCCTGTAAATCGGAAACTTCCGTACATTTATCAAAATCATTCTTATATTCAAATTTACACGGTACCTCGGATCTGCGAAATACTAATGTTGCTTCCATAAGCATATGCACACACCCAGACACCTATAACTAGATAATGGCTTATCACGCTTTGAAACAAACAATTCTAAGCAACACTATTAATAATTTTCAAAATCACCTCAGTTTCTTCGGGAGAATGCAAGACTCTGTCAGAGTTCTTATGACGAATCTCAAAACTATTTATGAGCTTCATAGCCCCAGGAGTCCTCATAAATGAAGTATTCTCCAATTCCCACGAAGCTTGATTGTAACTAAGACCTTTCCATTTCACAAGCCACTCATAGTGGCAATCTGAAACATTACTGTAATTTTCTGGCAGTAAAATCAATCTTCTATCGAGCAAACGATCTGGTACAGTCCACTCTATATTATTCTTTCTGATCTGAAATAAGATACAATCATCAGGGCGTACAGAAATATAATCTATAAATAATACAGATTTTAAAGTAATAACATACTCAACCTGGTTTTTTTTCTTAAATTTTGTGAAAAAAACTGGAGCTTCAGATTTTAGTTGTGCCTCTGACATCCAACGGTTGTGGACGTGTGCAAGAGCTTTATACTTCACCAAATATTCTTTCTGCCTCTGCGTATCTGAGAACACATTGCCGAATTGCTATCTGCATTAGAATTTCGTAACAAGAAATACAGCACAAGGAAAAAGTAAAGCAAATTACTGAAATTGCAAGACACGCACATCCCCGTTACCTTTATTATTTTTTAAAACCTCTCTAACATCCCAGATAGATTCTATTCCTTCAGACACAGAATGCAGACCAAATTTAATTTTTCGATCTGTACACCACGCACAGTGCCAAACTCCGGGAGGGACATACGATAAAGGAGGATTGACGCAGGAAAGGTGGAATCTTCTTTTGCAACCTTGTCCACTGCAGTCCCTGATAATAGAAGGTTAATGGAAGATCATTGTCTAATATATAAAATGTAATCTTAAATATAAAGGTTTATGGACAGGCTACTCCACCATGCAAACCTACATATATGCAGACACATTTATGCACCTTATACCAATGAAAGATGGACAGGGGAAAGGCAACCGGTGATACTCTTTTTGAAAAAAAGATTTTAAAGAAGCAGGTTATCCTTAGAACAGAGGTCGGAGAGTAAGAAAAGCATATAATAAGGATCATTCAAGATAGGAAATTAAAAGTACAGATAATGATACAGATGTGTACGGAATAATGTCCAAAAGCACTGAGCTAATTAAAGGATTATAAAATAACTTACAGAAGCGTCCCACCATTCATGCAAGTTGCACATTTATGGTACTGACTTTTGATATCCATAAATAGTTTAGACTTGGTGCAACACGGAAGCTCTGCCCTAGCTCCTATGTCATCCTGCAGAAAGAAAAAAAAAAGGCACAAGAATAATGTGCAATCTTAAATTGCCTAGTCTTAAAATTTAATATAAAAAGATAACAATTAAATAACAAATACCAGTAAAAAATGTACTAAATAAGAGTAAGAAAGAAGAGGGGACTTAGCAAAAAAGAAGAAGAAATAAGATGGGGTCAACTGTCAAGAATATATAGCCATTATAACTGATAAAAATAAACTAGAAACTGAGAACAACATTTAGAAGGATAATACAGCTAAATAATACTACTCAAATAACCAACAGAAAATTGGATGCATCTGGGTAAAATTCAAATGTTCAGTTTTGCAAGTGTTAAAACAAAACAAGTTGATGTAAGATTATTAAAATGCAAAAGATAAACAAACATATAAAAGAAACACAACATACATCCTGATTATTTTCACCATTCTGCAAGTAAGAATTTTGAATACTTGAATCCACCCTGCAAAAGAAAAGTAAATTTTATATCAGAAGTGAACAGGAACTTATCGGGGGGAAAAAGATACAAGGGGACAGGAGAATGATTATAACTATAAGACAAGAGGTTTTGTGATATGTGTACCCAGGATTACCGAGGGATGATCATTCACTGGGGAAGAAAATACACTAAATATAAACGGGTCCAATGACATCTATAATATGGATTCCAGTCCATTTGTACAGGTTATTGTAAGGGTTTATAGTCATTTTGTTTAAAGTATTTGTGATGATATTATAGTGACCCTGTTAGAGTATCATGAGTTGACAAGATTAATGAACAATTAAATCATGTAATATAGATGTATTTTGCATTATATTTATCCTATGTATAACTGATCTTGAGAACATTGCAAGGCCATGCTTTCTTTCCCTCGAGGGATTTACCATGGATCATGCTAATTTTACTGGTTCCAAATTGCCATACAAAAAAGTGGGTGATATTCCCACCACAGTCCTCACACATAACCACAAGCTATAGATACTCACAAGTATAATTTAGCCTGTGATATGTTTTGATCGTTTGATGTATTGCATTTAGGGTACTAAGTTTAAGGTAACAATCTATGAAAAAAGATAGGTTACTGTCTGCTAGCACAAACTTACTATCAACGAATAAAAAAATTCAATTGCAATTTTCTCCGACAAATTTTATACAAGGCACAGGCAATCATATTGTCAAAATTTCCAATGTCTTGTGAGACTTTCTCTTCTCAATAATACCGGTTTAGATAGTCAAAAAATAGAAACTCCATAAGCAGTTAGCATAAGAGGATGCAAGATGGAAATGTGTGCAGTCATATATTTCATCTTAAGATTAACTAAAAAAAATAGGCAAAGGTATTGACCTTAATTACCATTTCTACATTGTGCTAGGCTGATCTTACATTAGCAAGTCGAGAGACCAAAATTAAGCCAAGTAAATGGTTGTCAAATCAGAAATGCTTGTATCAGGTAGGCCAAGGATTACCTTTGTTTCTGAGAAGACGCACCGACTTCAACTGAAAGTTCCGCTACACTATCAGGCACTACAAGAGGATTATATATTTCAATAAAGATAAATTTAAAGATCTATTATTAGCAAAAGTAAAATTGAAGATTTCTCTTTAGATATTAAACAGAATATATCACTTAACTTCTTAAGAATCAAGGAGTGCCCAAGAAGTGGGAGTTGGCAAAAATCAAATACATTGAATAATATGTAATTACACTCTCCCCCAAAAATTTGTATATATATATATCACTTCTCCAGGGATGTATCCCTACTATTCATCACCCCAGTCGATCCTTTATACTGGGATTTTGAGTAGGGATGCACCAAAAGAATAGAAAACACCAGTTCATACAAGTGAACTGAAGGCAGACAAGTAAACCCAAAAATCCTTTTAACTTATTTTGCGACCACATGTTTAAGAAAAAGCAAAGTTCAATTTAGATTCTTTTCCCTGATGAGACAAGGACAAATACAATAACATTAAAAAGTTACGGAATTTTATTTTTCAGTCCATGCAAAAAATTTGAAACCAATATTTAGCAAAGAAAAAACAAGTAATGTCATGACAATTCCAGATAGACATACACAAGTTCTTGCACTTAAAATACAGGAGTACATACAAAATAATTATGAGTTACTGTAATAAATCTTTAAGAAGCTTTATAAAAATTTGTAGAAATCAGATGCTTGAAGAGACTCAATTTTAATAATTCTACCAGCGTCCAAACTGAAAAAAAAATGTATAGTTGCATCCTGAGTTATATTAAACACCATACATGACCATACAGAAAATGGCAAGGACAGAAATTCACCTGGTCGCGTAGTTTTTCTAGCCCTATGTTTGAACAAGGCTCTGAATGCATGGCCATCTAACTTCTTTTCCTTCTCCACCGTCATTTAATTACCCCTTGAGTTAGAAAATTTTCAACACGACTCTGATTGATCAGACGCCTGGAAATGTGAAAAAAGGTATACATTGTGCCTCAAAAACATAATGATATCACTATATCTCTCAATCTCAGTTCTTATTCAAAATTCTATAAGGTTTTGTAAATAAAATGATGACTATAAGTTATTAATTTAAGTAAAACAGTAAACCCTAAAGAAAGCACCTACAAAAAAGTTGACAAGACAATGCACATCGACACAGAACTGGTTATTTGTTATCTGTCTATACATGTGGGACAACATGTTGCAGATTTACATAAGATGACACCAACTGAGACATATAACTTCTGTCAATATTCCAAGCGATCAGATCCACTATAGCTTCCAAATTTTGGATACAGTCAAATATCTTTGTTTATGTCTTGTATAAAGGCACCACTCATTTTTCAGATATCCAACTATTTATTTCAAGTATGTACCCTGCTTTGTTACTTAGGCACTTTATCCAGTCAATTTATCTTTCCTGAATTCTCTACAGATTCTTTAGAGATAATCTGACCATGCAAAAATTCACATTTACCAAACTGAGTTAAGAACATTCAAATTATTTACCATCCTATTTATGGTATTTACAAGAATGTAGGAGCCTCTAACACAACTTAATACAAACCATGTGGGAACAGAGAACACCTCACCATCAATGTAACCTTTGTAAACCCGTGGTCAAAATTTAGGAAACAAAAAATTTAAAATACCGGAAAATCAAAATGGAAACACTGGTAGCAATCCTATAGTACCATTTAGTTGGAAGAAATGTATGGCACATAGACGAAATTAAAAAGTACTATCTTATTGACATTTGTTGATTAATTCCCCAATTTCAAACTAGAACTCGAGCACATTTTTACGAACAATGTTCATTCCTTATTCTACTTGTATCCTAATTAGCCACCTTTTCAAGTAACTATCTACACTCTCATTTTCTAAACTCTTTATGCACTAAACATCCTCTTCTACCTCCCTCCAATTATATTCACATTATTCAATCCATGGCCTACCATTTTACATTCCCTCCAACCAACCAAATAGGGCTCTTACTCTACTACAGCAGATGGGGAAGAATCGAACAACAAAATTACACTGGACAACATTAAGTAAAAAAAGACTAGCACCACGGGCTAAAATAGAACAATAGTATATATCATGGAGGTAAGATACTGCAATAACAGAGGAAGAAAAACATTTAAAAAATATATAGGGCGCAGAGAAGAGAAAAAAAACAGTGCACGAAGAAAACTGAGATTACCAAGTTTAGCATCCCATCCTTTTTCTCCAAAGGAAAAAAAAATAATACACAGCCCTTGAAATATATTAAAAAAAAACCTAAACAGGTAGGGTAAGAAAATTAGCAAACCTCAATAGACCAGACCATACTTACCCGGTGTATCCTGTAATAAGTAGTCCTTAGTATGATATTTACGGAGAGTGCAATAATACTAGTTAGTAATAGAAACCCGAGATACTTAGTATGATTTTTACCACCCGGCTCTTAGAAGAGGAACCCTGAGAGCGGAGCAAGTACTAATGGGTATGATTTTTCCAATCACCCTGCTCATACAAGAGGAACCCTAGTAAATACTATTGAGTATGATCTGTACCCATCACTCCCTCCTGTAGAATAGGAACCCTAGAGTGTAATGAGAAGTTGGTATGATTTTTAACTAACTCCTTAGTATGATTTTACCATTTTTTACATTCATCTACAACATAACAAAGAGAATATGCAAAATAGGACCCAACCTCTTCGTATAAGAGCAGATTCATTTCTCGCTAACTTTACGGGATGTCGAAAGTTAAGTAGCAGAAGAAATATGCAAAGAAAAGGGAGCAAAATCAAACATAAAAACACAAACTAACCTCAGATTACACCAAAACAGTTCCGAGAGAGAGGTTGATTGAAGCCTACAAAACAGGGGAGGAGTTACTAATTGGTAAAGTAAGAGTAATAGAGAGAGAAGTAAGGCACTAGGGCATATACATACAAATATTATACATACATACATACAGACAGACAGATACAGAGGGCTGAAATGACGGGGTGAAAGGTGGAGACTCATTAATTACCCTAATACCTTCCCCCTTACTTAAACTACTATATGTTCCCCTTTACTGCCTACGCTTTCAGCTCTGCCTTCCACTATTACTACTGTTTTAAGGAATATGGATCACAACATTTATTTATTTTATATTATTACTAGTGCCAAACGTTATGCAGAGGAGAGAGGGAGAGAATGACAAGTGTTTTGTTATATAGAGAGAGATGGGGGAGAGAGAGAGAGATTGTCGTTTGTGAGGGTGGAGAGAGAGAGAGGGTTAGGGTGTTTATGAAAATACGTACAGTTTGTCATTATTTGAAGAAATGGCGGTGATGGTGCTGGTCAGTTAAAGGACTGTCTGAATCTCACTACTAATACACAACTCTGAATGGAATTTTCATCACAATGTTATTACAGTATACACTATGGTTTATACTATTGTTGAGTGTTTATGGAATATTATGTTAGTGGTGTTTTTTACCTTTTTACTCTGCTTTCAATTTTGGTTTACCAAATACTCTCGTAACATACCAAAAAACAAAACAAAACATGAAGTGCTGTTTGACGCCAGTAATTGACATCGCCTCTTGGCTCATACTCAACACAGTGGTCAAATTTCAAATACTGAGAATATCAAGGGTTTATATGGTTACGGTGGAGTGTGGAATGTATGTGCAGTGAAAGTTTACACCTGCCTTTTCCATGTTTGTGGGGAATAGGAAGAGTCGACGTGAATTCAACATTTTAGGAATACAGTTAATAACAGTGCTGAATTATGCTCACCCTAAGGTTATTTATGTCTGCCTTTTATATTTTTTAGACTAAATTGTCCCTCACTTCTCTTTTGACGATGGGATATAAAAACTTTACTAAATTTTATGAAATTGAAATAAAAAACCTGGGTCATTCGGGCAAACTTTTCGTGTAACAATTCAGTTTTTCTTAATATTTAAAAATTCTTAGATTAGTTGACAAGAAAAATAATCAGGGTACGAGATAGTTGACTCGAGTGAGCCCATGTCAACCAACTATCAAAATTCACCAATTTTTTTGTGTAAAATTTTGAAAAATATAAAATTATTATGTATATCAGTGGATGACACTAGAATATTCTAGACCATAATCTTTAATTTTTCACATTCATGTATCTTAGACTTTTGATTCCTAAATCTTAATTCTATAAGTTCATACCCCTTGTATCTTGTAGGCATATAAATAGATCTTATACTTTAACTTGTAATATATACAAGTTTAATAAAAATATATTATTTTCTCTCAACTCTTTATATGTTTTTTATATAATCTATATTAGTACGTAATACATTATCAGCACGATAAAGTAGAAGAGGAAGAACAGGTGGTGACGGAGTATAGATGATTTAACAGTCACGTAGAGAAGCAGCAAATGAAGTAGCTGCAAGTGGTTTGTGAATTAAAAGTAAAGTAAAGGAACATCAGGTTGTTTAAAGCAAAACAAGTGTTATAACTCCAAGCTTGAATTCAATGCACTTGATGTCATCGGGAAAAATTATTTGATATGGATTTTGGATGTGGAAATCCATCTAAGTGCTATGGGCCTTAGTGACACTATAAAGGAGGGAAATAAGACCTCCGAGTAAGACAAGGCAAAGGCTATGATTTTTCTCCGCCATCATCTTAATGAAGGCTTGAAAACATAATACTTGACTATTAAAGATCCATCAACACTTTGGAAGGATCTAAAGAAAATATATGACCATCAGAAAACGGTGATACTCTTTAAGGCACGCTACGATTGGTTTCACTTGCTTTTGCAAGACTATAAAAGTGTGAGCGAATATAATTCTGCAATGTTCAAGATTACTTCACAACTTAAATTATGTGGTGAAAATATATCTGATAATGATATGTTGAAAAAAACCTACTCCACTTTCCATGCCAATAATATGCTCCTGCAGCAGCAATATCGTGAACGAGAATTCACAAAATATTTTGAGCTTATTTCAGTAGTGCTCCTTGCTGAACAAAACAATGAACTTTTGATGAAAAATCATCAAGCACGTCTAATTGGTTCAACACCATTCCCTGAAGTGAATGTTGTGTCTACTAGGGCTGAGCAAAAAATCGAAAATATCGAAATCGAAACTGAAACCGCTTAAAACCGATAAAAACCGAACTGATTAAATCTGAACCGAAACTGAAACCGAAAAATTAAAAACGGTTACTGAAACCAATTTGCGGTTTCAGTTTTATGTTAAAACTGAACCTTAAAAATCCGAAATCGATCCGATTATTAATATAAATAATATATTTATATAATATACATTTCTAATATATATATATATATATATTATAAACTGAAGTAACTAAGTACGTAATTTAGTGTTAAAACAGCTGTTTATCTCCACAGGGAATTGCTCAAATGAGAACCAATCTTAAAGTGAGATTTGAGATCTAATTTCAACCACAAAATTTTTACATTTAAATTAAATCCTATCCATTTGGTTACTATTTTAAATATTATTTTAATTCCTCGCCCCCACCCATCAACCAACCTCGTTGTCCAACAGTCCCTTCGTCCAACTCTTCTCTACCTTCTCTCTCCTGTCCTCCCTCCCTCCCTCATATATACATATAACCATACACACACAACTCCCTCGCCCATCTTCATCATCCCCCACCTCTATCTCTACGCACCCGTCCAACCTCCGCCGCCCAAACATCGTCAACCTTCGCCGCCCGATCAACGATACTGCTTAGTTGCCAACGTCGATTCTAGTGTGATTATATTGTTGCGATTCTTGATTTAGGTAATAGATCATAGAATAATGTATATTTTGTAGTGATTTTGGTTTTTAGTTAATGATCCTTCAATAATTGGGGGTGTATGTAAATGATAGTGGTGGTATAAATTGTGGTGCTGATGCGGTGATTATAACTTAATTGTAGTGTTTTATAATAAATTCGATGATTTTTGTTATAGTATTGGTGATTGTAGTTGATGAACGGAGTTGGTGGCCGCATCCGGTGGGTAGAGGCAGTGACCAGTTGTGGTGATTTTTTTGTTCTAGTGGTGATTTTTTGTTTGCTGGTGGCCGGATGTGGTGATTTTTATGTTTCCAGTGGTGATTTTATATTTTAACGGTGGTGATTTTATATTTGACAATGGTGATTTTCTGGAAGTCGCCGGAATTGGTGGTGGCCGGAAATGGTGGTTGCCGATGATTGAAGGAGGTGGTGGGTGGTAAGTAGAAAGAAAATGATGGAAGAGGTGATGGTTGGAGATGATGATGAGATTTAAAATGAGTGGTCTAGAATAAAAATAAATTTAAATTTGTGTGGTTGAGATTAGATCTCATATCTCACCAAAAAAAAGGTCTCAATGGGGTAAGACCCTATCTCCACAAATCATATGCATTCATGCCAATCATGAATCAATTTCAGCAAGTATAATCCTTTGTATATGACAATCATGATGTCACCGGTACTATACACTCTGAATCTGCTTCACTGTTATCTTTGTCAAAGTTATAAACTAAAAAATAATGTTTTTCTACTTGCGAATATATTTTTCTTACTAAATATGTGATCATATATCTCTGGAATCTGTGTATTTGATGGTATGTATATGACTGAACCTCGCGTGGATGAAATTTAGAGGTGTCTATAATTTAGAGGATCTTCTTGCTTGCTTGTATTCCATCTGAGTGTAATCATCTAATATTCTGATTACAACAAAATATAACAGTACTGGTGGTTTTGGTGTTGCTATTTCAGGTCTCTGGGCAAAATATAAATGTACCATGTAATTTATTTACTTAAAAATTCTAATAGTCATATTTATGTTGTTAATTTTGAGTGATGCGGTTTTAAAACCGAAACTGATCTGATTAAAACCGAACCGAGATTTTTAAACCGCAACTGAACCAATGGTTTCGATTTTCAATTTTAAAAACCGAGTGCATGCGGTTTCGGTTTTGGCCAAAAATCGCCCTGAACCGAACCGCGCTCCACCCTAGTGTCTACTCATGATTATGGAAAATATAAGACTTTTGGACGTGGGTGTGGACGTGGATATGGACGTGGCCGTGGACATGCCCGTGGTCGTGGATTTGGGCATGGTCGAGGCCATGATCACCACAGTTTCTCCAATTATAAAAGAAATGCTCACTGCCAGAAGTGGAGGAAAAATGAGGAGAAACCAAAGGAAAATGTGATGCCTCAAAGGGTTGAAATTACTTGTAATAGGTGTGGAATGAAGGGTCATTGGAGGCGTACATGTCGTACCTCCAAGCATCTTGTTGACCTTTATCAGGCCTATTTAAAGAATGTTGAAACAAATTTTACTGAACAAAATGATCCCTTAGGGATAGCCCATCTTGACCCACATCTTGGTGATGGGGATCAAGTTGATCCTTCTGGCCTCACTCACATGGAAGTCAGTCATATCTTTAAAGATGGGGATGTGGCGATGACCAACTTTGGTGGTGGCGATAATTAAGTCATATATTTAGAGCCTTGTCTTACTTATTGAATATTTAAATATTTATGTTAGAACTTTGAAATGATTGTTTGAGTATATATTATGAAATCTCCTTGTGTTTAAACTATTTAAAATATTATGATTCTGAAATATTTATATATTTTCTTTTGAAGAAATATGGCCGGTAGCCTCTCATTATGTGACATGAAAGATGAAGAATCATTTTGTTTGGCGGATATTGCAACAACACATATAATTTTGAAAAAAAAAGAATATTTTCCGCATCTCATATTAGCTAAAACTAATGTAGACACGATATCGGGTGTGTTAGATCTTATTGAAGGCTCCGGAAGAGCAAATATAGTGTTACCAAATGGTACACATTTATTTATTGAGAATGCAATGTTCTCCACCCGATCAAAAAGAAACCTTTTGAGTTTCAAAGATATACGTCATAACGGCTATCATATTGAGATGAGAAATAAAAATGACGATGAATATTTATGTATTACGTCTATAGTCTTAGGGAGGAAACAAATTATGGAAAAACTCCCATCATATAATTCTGGATTATACTATACTTACATAAATCCAGTTAAATCACATATAGTGATAAACCATAGATTATCAATCCCGACAAATTTTCTTATATGGCATGATCGTTTAGGCCATCCGGGTTAAACAATGATGCGGAAAATTATTGAAAATTCAAATGGACATACTTTAAAAAATAAAATTGTTCCATTGTCCAAGGATTTTTCTTGTGTTGCTTGCTTTCAAGGAAAGTTAATAACAAAGCCATCACATGTTAAAGTTGCGATATAATGTCCATCATTTTTAGAACGAATTCAAGGAGATATATGTGGATCCATTACTCCATCGAATGGACCATTTCAATACTTTATGGTACTTATTGATGTATCGACACGATGGTCACATGTTAGTTTATTGTCCACTTGTAACATGGCATTCACAAGACTTCTTGCTCAAATAATTGGGTTGAGGACACAATTTCCGGATCATGTAATTAAGAAAATTCGAATGGATAATGCAGGAGAATTTACATCCCAATCTTTTAATAATTATTGCATGTCTTTTGGGATATAAATTGAATATCTGGTTCCTCACACGCATACCCAAAATGGTTTAGCGGAATCTTTTATTAAGAGCCTGCAGTTGATTGTAAGGCCTTTACTCATGAAAATAAATTTACCAAATACTGTTAGGGGACATGCGATATTACATGCTGCATCATTAGTTCGTTTAAGGCCGATTGCCTATCATAAATATTCCTCACTACAGCTTGTAAATGGGCAAGAACCAAATATATCTCACTTAAGAATACGTGGGTGTGCAGTTTATGTTCCAATATCTCCTTTCCAACGAACAAAAATGGGACTCCAAAGGTGATTAGGGGTATATGTTGGGTTCGACTCTCCCTCAATTATAGAATATTTGGAGCCCATGACCGGTGATTTATTCAAGGCAAGATTTGCCGATTGTGAATTCGGTGAGACGGTTTTTCGTGCATTAGGGGGAGAAAAGATAAAATTTGAAAAAGAAAGACAAGAAATTTTGTGGAATGCAGTCTCACTGTCTCATTATGATCCTCTTACCAATCAATGTGAACTTGAAGTTCAAAAGATAATCAGCCTACAAGAAAATGCACATACAATGCCCGACTCATTTACTGATGTCAAGATAGTGACAAAGTCACATATACCAGCTGTAAATGTTTCTTGTAAAATCAAAATTCCAGATGAACAAAATAAAGTTTTGCTAGCAAACGAATCTAAAGCCCGCCAGAAGCGTGGTAGATCAATTGGATCCAAAGATAAAAATCCTAGAAAATCTAGGAAACTAGATAAGAAAGCCGGTACATCAAATGACATCATTCCTAAAGAAATAGAAATGATCACTGAAGAGACGTCTTCAAAGGATGATCAAATACCTGAAATTGATGACAATGAAGAGATCTCGATTAATTATATCATTTTAGGAAAGAGGTGGAATAGGAAAGAATTTGTCGTGGATGATATATTTACATATGCAGACGCTCTTGACATTTTTGAAGAAGTTGAGGATCATGAACCTAGATAGATCTATGAATGCAAAAAGAGAAATGACTGGCCAAAATGGAAAGATGCTATTGAGGCAGAACTTAAATCACTTGAAAAAAATCAAGTTTTTGGACCAATTGTTCAAACACCTGCAGGTATAAAACCCGTTGGATATAGATGGGTATTTGTGCGTAAAAAAAATGAGAAAAATAAAGTTGTGAGATACAAGACATGCCTTGTTGCCTAAGGCTTCTCACAAAGACCGGGAATTGATAATGAAGAAACTTATTCACCGGTAATGGATGCAACAACATTCAAATTTTTAATAAGTTTATCAATTCTATAAAGGCTCCACATAAATTTAATGGATTTGTGACTGCTTACTTATATGGGTCACTTGATAATGACGTATACATGAAAATTCCTGATGGATTAGAAATGCCTGAAGCATATAATTCAAGACCCCGGGAGATTTACTCAATTAAATTACAAAGATCATTATACGGGTTGAAACAACCGGGTCGTATGTGGTATAATCGTCTCAGTGAATATCTTTTGAAAGATAGATATATCAATAACATAATTTGTCCGTGTGTTTTTATTCAAAGGACAAAAATGGGGTTTACTATCACTGTTGTCTATGTTGATTATTTAAACATCATTGGGACCCCAGACGAACTTTACGGGATGATTGAATATTTAAAAAGAGAATTTGAAATGAAAGACTTGGGTAAAACGAAACTTTGTCTTGGTTTTCAAGTTGAACATTTATCTAAAGGAATTTTTATCCATTAGTCAGCTTATATTGAAAAGATCCTAAAGTGATTTATAATGGATAAAACATATCCTATGAGTACACTTATGGTTGTACGTTGAATACAAAAGAATAAGGATCCATTTCGCCCCAAGGGAAAAGGGAGAAGAACTTCTTGGTCCTGAAGTACCATATCTTAGTGTCATTGGTGCACTAATGTATCTTTCCAATTGCACACGTCCTGATATTGCATTTTTGTTAATCTATTAGCAAGACATAGTTCTGCTCCAACTCGAAGGCATTGGACTGGTGTAAAACAAATTTTCAGATATCTTCGAGGAACAATGGATATGGGATTGTTTTCTGCTAAAGACTCAAAAGTGGAATTAGTTGGTTACGCAGATGCAGGATATCGGTCTGGTCCCCACAAAAGGAAGATCACAAACAGGTTACTTATTCACATATGGTGATACTGTAATATTTTGGTGATCTACAAAACAGACTATTGCATCAATGTCTTCAAATCATGATAAATTGTTAGCACTTCATGAAGCAAGTAGGGAATGTGTTTGGTTAAGATATTTGGTTCATCACATCCGAGAATCATGTGGCCTTTCAGGCAATAAAGAAATTCCTACTGTTCTATTTGAAGATAATGAAGCATGTATCATTCAAACTAAAGAAGGCTACATCAAAGGAGACCGGACAAAACACATTGATCCAAAATTATTCTTCACTCATGAACTTCAACAAAAGGGAGAAATTAATGTTTTCCAGATTCACTCGTGTTAAAATCCAGCAGATTTTGTTATTCCTAGTGAACTAACAATGAGATTTACAGAAGGGGGGTTGAATGTAAATCTCAAAACTTTTTCAAGTTTTGAGCAGTTTCAAAGGCTGTGTGTTTAAGATAAACAAGTGTGTGAATTGCTTTAAGCTAATACATACAGATATATATTCAAGCACAAAAGTACAGAACACAACAGACCTTAAAAACTTTTCTGGTGGATTTGTTGTTCCACCAGAGATGGTATTTCAGAAAATCTGTGATTCAAGAAGTTGATCACAGCTGCATCCTAGTACAAACTAGATAATTTTTCTCAAGATTTTTCTAAACAGCTCTGGAAAAATTCTATTCTAATTACTAGCTGCTACTTGGTTTATATAACACCAAGTTTACAAGTGAAGACAAAGATAAAAAGTACAATAATAAAATAAGTTCTCCACTTGTTTCTTCTCCATTTTACTCCAGTGCATTGTTGACTATTGCCTCTTTATACTAGAGTAGAACGGCTGCTTTTTCTGATGTTCCTGAAATAGGCTACCACATCTCAGTTGTCTCTGTCAACCCATGTGCCTCTGTTTGTAGGTACAACTACCACTTGTCAACTGCTATTTAACAGAACATCCGTTGAAGCCTTCATCCGTTGATGGCTTTATCCGTTGATGTGTTAGCAGTTGAAGCTCTATCCGTTGATGCACTCATCCGTTGAAGGATGTTATCCGTTGAAGCTTTAGAGACATCCGTTGAAGCTTTGTTTCTCATCCGTTGAAGGTTTTTAAGTTATCCGTTGACACCATTTCATTTATACAAAATTACAAGGCATGAAATATTTACAATTGGCCTTCCTATCTGCATATCCTTTAGTAGTCAACATGACTTATAATTTCCCTCAGCATTTAAGAATTATATCTCAAATTCAGAGACTGAAATGTGCTACAACACTAGACTTATTTCTAAGTAAAGCTACACCATCAACGGATAGCCAAAGTGGTCTTATCCGTTGAGGCTACAAACACTAGATTTCTACTTAAGTGTTTTGTTAAACATATCATCAAACTAATGCACATATATTCCTAACAATCTCCCCCTATTTATGTCTATAAGAATTGTAGACATAAATTCAAGGTTAACTTGATGATAACAAAACACTTAACAAATATATGAACTGAAACTAAGTAGAAATTTAATAGTGCTGCAAAAGTGTATGTACTAGAAGGTAATTGAAGATTTACAGTATTTCCAAGGGTGCTCCTCTAGCCTGAGCAAATCATCTTTTTCTTCTTTGATCCCTGGTTTTCTTTCCTAGCCCTTTGTCATTTTCCTCAATTTGGAGTTGGAGTTGTCTGAAGAATTCAGCTTCATCTTCATCACTGATATCCAACTTAGATTGCATTTCTTTGAGAGTTTTATTGCTGGCAATCTTGAGTTGGTCTTCAAGTCTGAAAAATCTTCTGACTCCTTTATCATCTCTGAATTTCATCAACCAATGAGGTGATTTGTGAATTGTAGTTCCCCTTTCTTGAATGAGTAAGGTTCTGGGCAAAGCATTGGGCTCCCTCCAAGTTTTCCTTATGTTGGCAATCTTGTTGAGAATTTCAGTCTTGGCAGTCCTGGTAAAGCCAGAATCCTTTTGTATGGCTGAAAAGACTCTGATCAAGGTAGAGTAGCCTTCATTCAGAATCCTGTAGAGAGGCCATGTTCTTTCCCCAGCTCCTTTATATCTGAACACCAATCTCTCTGGTAGTTGTCTGTAAGCAGCAATTCCCCTTACATCCTCCAGCTCATCCAGATAGAGTTCAATGTCTGAAATTTCTTTTATGTCACAGATGTGAACATAATCATCTTTAGAAATGGGTGGCTTAGGGTTAGGTTTATGTTTTTGAGTGAATTTCTTAGAGTTTAGGGGAGGTGTAGATTTGGATTTTCTTTTCTGTTTCTTTGGTAGTGGAAGAGTGGTTAAAAAGGTAGGCAAATTGATGGTGTCCCAATCAATAGGTTCCTCTTTTGGGATGATTGGTTCACCATGGATGTTTATAGTGGGATCAGCAACAAAAGGTTCAGGTATGGAAGGTAGAGATTTAGTTTCTTCAGTGTTGCCTTCACTCCTTCTATGTGCCTTGGCCTTTCTTCTGTTTCCCTTCTGCCATTCCTCTTTTTCCTCCATGCTTTCACCAAATATACTCCCAAAAACCTCATCTAAGTTTGCAATCTTGTCTTCACCCCTGACTTCAATTCCTTTCTCATTTTCAACTAGACTTGACTTTAGCTTTTGTTCAAGCTTTGCTTGTGCTCTTTTGTCAGCCTTGAGTTTTTCAGCTTCTTTCTTTAACCTTTTGGTTTCTTCCCTCTTGGCTATTGAGAATTTGGGATGTCCTTGCATCACACATATGCTATTTCCCTCTCTAAAGATAATAGCCATGTTTCTCCTTACTGCCTCATCCATGGTCTCCTTGTGTTTTATGATGCTTGTACCCAAAACTTTGTCTTCATCAGGCTTTGGAAGAGGAAAGTCCACTTCTTTCATCTGAGCAAAGTCTAGAGGGTTCTTTGTGGAGTCCTTGCTGGATCTGGTGTTGGGCTTGAGAACCATAGGTTTTAGATTCTTGAAAGAAGTCTCTCCAACCTTATTTCTCCTTTCTGGCTTGTGCTCCATATTGATTGGTTCAACCTTTGTGCTATGTTTCACAGATATTGATTTATCTTGTGTTGAGCCAAACAGCTGTTGCATCCTTTCATCAATTCTCCTCCTTTGCTCTTTCACTTGAATTTCAGCTGCTGCTAGCTGGATTAAATCAATTCCATCAGGCTTTTCTTTGATTTGAATGATTGGAGAAGTAGTGATGGCAGGAACTAGCACTTTAGATATTTGGATTTTTGTAGATGGCTCTCCTTCCCCTTCCCTTTTACTCTCCCCCTTTTTGTTATCATCAAGGAGAGGGGTCAAGCCCTGTGCTTTTGCCAGCTGCATAAGTAGATTTGTTTGAGATTGTTGGTTGTGAAGAATGGTGGCCACAGAATCTTCAATAACTTGAACTCTGTCTTCCAATTTGGCCAGCCTCTTTTCAGTATGTGATTCCTTTTCCAATCTCAACAAAATGTCCTGCATTGTACCAAAGGGCATGACTGAATCCAATTTTTCAGAATTGTAGGATTTCAAGTCAGCAATATCCTTTCTGAGTTCATCCACACTCAGATTCTGTCTTACTTGCTGCAACTTCATGAGATGCAGTGAGTCCAAGTGAGCTGTAAGGATAGCCTTTGTACCAGCATGAGAAGTTTTCTGAATGGCCTGTTTGATAGTACTGATTTGTTTGACTAAGGAGACATTGAATTGCCCTATTGTAGACTCCTTTGTGAAGGCCCATTCAGGTAGATTTGGAATAGAACTAGGGCCTTCATCTCCCCATAAGTTCATGCTTCCATCAGAAGAAACAAAGTCATCATCATCAGAATTTACTCCAAATTCTTCAAATGACTCACCAGCTGTTGAAGGCATCTTGTTAATAGCAGTTTTGTTCCTTTGAAGAGATGCTGTTGTATGTACTAGATGTAGTGTCTTTTCTGCCTCCACATTGCCCTGTGCAACCAATACTTGATAGGCTGAAACAGGATGAGTAAAAGTGTCAGCATCCAAGGAAATGTTATCAATTACAGCTTTGTAATGTTGCTGAAATTGTCTTTCCTTTTCAGCATCATTCACAATCATTGACTCACTAGCAATGGCTGGATCCATCCTTATATCTGATGTACCTGCCTTTCTCTCATTTTCTCTATGTTCTTGCATCAGGGGCTCCCCCTGGCTCACACAACTCACTCCCTCACCTTCACCTACTAAGGTGGTACTCCTCTCACTTTCTTTTGCCATGCTGGAAGAAATAGCATGCATATTTGAGCTCTCAATCTCTCCTTTTTCCTGGGAGCAACCCAGCCTCTCACTCAAATTGTCACTCCCTTCCCTCAGTCCTAGAAGTGATTGTACAGTAATCAAGTCTTCTACACTTGGAATTGTTTCAGTTGTGTGTGTAGAGACTATCAACGGATGAGGAATAGCCGTTGAAGGTGAAACTGATGGTATCAACGGATAACTGCTGTTAAGCTTATCCATTGAAGAACAACCACTTGTCAACGGATGAGTGATATCCGTTGAAGAAGGAAAAGAAGTAGAAATTGAAAGTGATATAACTGTTGAATCTGTGTAGATTGATATGAGTTTTGGTGACACAGATCCTTCAATTACATCTGAAAGAATTTGTGGGTGATCCAACAAATCATCTAAAAGATGATGATCACCTGTATTTGAGTGAGGCTCCTCCCTGAGTTGTAAAGAGGGAGAATCAGGAATTGATGGGAATAACATATCCACATCTAGAGATGGTGAAGAAGTGTGTGGTGATTGATGTGTGTTAATTATGAGAGAATGGGGCTGTGACTCCACATTTATTGGAGCCACATCAAACTGAGTTTGAGAAGGCATAGATACAGATGGATGTATCTGTGCAGTGTGTGCACCCTGTGTAGAAGATTGGGTTCTAGCTCTCTTTCTTCTAATAAAGGCTTTTGTTGATGAGTGTTTGGCTTTAGTGTCCCTCCCTCGTTTGTGTGTTCCTGGTTGGGAACTATTTTCAATAGTTACATCCTTTTGGGAGGATGCAGCTAGGGATATGCTAGTAACCTTTTCAACCACCACAGCTTTTTGAGAAACTGTGGCTTGGCTAGCTTGGGAAGCACTTTTCTCTCCTTCCTTATCCTGGGGGTTTCTTTGATGTTCACCCCTCCCCTCACCACTCACACCCTGTTCACTCCCCTCAGGGTTAATGGTAGGTGTTACAACTGTTGTCTTTTGAGAAACAACAGAGGTGGTTTTCTTTGTCTTTGATTTTGAAAGTTTAGTTTTGGTGACCTAGGTAGGAATCTGTTGGGGCATTGTCACAGATTCCATGGCCACACTAGAAGATAAAGAAATAGAGGGGTTGGAAGAAGTAGGAGTTGTAGAAGCAATTACCTCACCTACCTGTGGTGCATTCATGATTGGTAAATATACCAATGGCACACTGTTGTTGAGATCCATTCTCAATAAATCTGCAAGTACTCTTTTCTCTTGTGCCCAGCACTTGAGTTTATTATTCTCATTCGTAATGACTAAACCTTCAGCAACATGGTTAGCCAATAACATAAAGAATCTAGCATAATAGATGTTATTAGGTCTATTAGCTTTGTTACCTAATCTAGTACCCAATTCTAGCATAACATAGTTGCTAAAATTAAAATACCTATCAGAAACAAGCATATAGAGCATATTAACAAGAGATGAAGTTATGGCATCAAAATTGCTAATTTTCCCAGAGAAAACCTTGATAAAGGCATCCCCAAGAAAACTCCATTCTTTCCTAAGGCCTTTTCTTTTAATACTCCCTAAACTAGCAGAGTTAAGAGAATAACCTATGGAATCTAACATGCTGGATACATCATTATCAGTGTGTGGTGTCATGGCATTGTTCTCAGGTAATTTAAAACATGCTAGTAAGTCATCACAGTTAACACAGTGTTTTTTACCTTTGAGAGTGAAGGAGATAGTCATATCTATGGAGTTGAACTCAACAGTTGTCCAAATCTCCTCAACTACTTCACAGTAAATCGTTGGGGCTTCCAGCATTGCATAGCTAAGTTTACAGTTTTTGATGAAGTCCATCATTTTGTGATAATCTGAGTGGGGTTCATTCTTTTCTACTAAAGCTATGAAATTGTTCTTCTCATAGATGAACCCAGATTGAGACATAATCTTTACTACTGGTGCCATTGTTGTGAGTAGAAATTGCAGAGAATAACTTGAAGGTTTTGCAGAGAGAAAATGGTAAAAGCTTTGAAATTTCAAGAAAGCGTAAAGTAAAAATGAAAAATCAGAAGGGCTTATATACTTTCTCAAATAAATAAATAAATAACATAAATAAGAGATTAAACAATAAATATGTGTAAGTGAATTTCAGCCGTTTAAGAATAAACTGTAAGTATTCTGAAAACTACCTTTAAAACAAATACATACAGCTGTATGTATGAGTATCAACGGTTAAGACAATAGAATCAACGGCTGTGAAACACTTGAATCGACTGATGTGATATTTCAACGGATAAGGTAAACTGTCATCCGTTGAAGAGCACTTCAGTTTTATCCGTTGACGGATAAAAATTCCAGAAATGTATATGACTTTCAACGGATAATGAACATCCGTTGACAGAACAATTTTGACTTTCAACGGATAGGGAATATCCGTTGATGGAATAATCTATGTTAAAAATCAAATTTGTTCTTGCAGCTAATACATTTCAGGCTTCAATTCAAATTGCAATAAGGACATGAATTTTAAGAGTAATTAAGCATACCTAGCTCACTTACCAATCTTGTGAATGTTGATTCATCAAGTGGCTTGGTAAATATGTCTGCAATTTGTTGTTCACTTGGAATAAAATGAAGTTCTACTGTACCTTTCATCACATGTTCCCTAATGAAGTGGTACTTGATATCAATGTGCTTGGTCCTTGAGTGCTGCACAGGATTCTCTGTTATGGCTATGGCACTTGTGTTGTCACAAAAAATAGGAATTCTATCAATATGTAGTCCATAATCAAGGAGTTGATTCCTCATCCATAACACTTGAGAGCAGCAACTTCCAGCAGCAATGTATTCAGCCTCAGCTGTAGAAGTAGAGACTGAATTTTGCTTTTTGCTAAACCACGATACAAGCTTGTTTCCCAGGAATTGGCAGGAGCCTGTTGTACTTTTCCTGTCTATTTTGCAACCTGCATAGTCTGCATCTGAGTAGCCAATTAGATCAAAACCAGACTCTCTAGGGTACCAAATTCCTAGATTTGGAGTCCCCTTGAGATATCTGAAAATTCTTTTAATAGCTACTAAGTGAGATTCTTTAGGGTCAGCTTGAAATCTAGCACAGAGACATGTAGAAAACATTATATCTGGTCTACTGGCAGTTAAGTATAAAAGTGAACCAACCATGCCTCTATAACTTGTAATGTCCACAGACCTTTCAGTCTTATTTAATTCAAGTTTGGTGGCAGTGGCCATGGGAGTTTTTGCAGATGAACATTCTATTAAGTCAAACTTCTTTAAAAGATCATAAATATATTTAGTTTGACTAATGAAAATTCCATCACTAACTTGTTTAACTTGTAAAC
This sequence comes from Apium graveolens, assembly GCF_009905375.1. NCBI lineage: Eukaryota > Viridiplantae > Streptophyta > Magnoliopsida > Apiales > Apiaceae > Apium > Apium graveolens. Next base: position 208,711,246 of record NC_133656.1, read on the forward strand.
CAAGAAAATAGGTTAGTTCTCCCATCAGGCTCATTTCATAATTACTTTGCATTAGCTTAGCAAACTTTTTACAAAGCTTATCATCTGTAGATCCAAATATTATATCATCTACATAAATTTGAACAAGTATACTAGAGCCATTAACATTCCTAAAGAAGAGAGTTTTATCAACAATACCTCTAGTAAAGTGATTCTCCAAAAGGAATTTTGATAAGGTTTCATACCAGGCTCTAGGTGCTTGCTTCAATCCATAGAGTGCTTTCAACAAATAATACACATAGTCTGGAAAATTTGGATCTTCAAACCCTGGAGGTTGACTTACATAAACTTCTTCCTCCAATTTCCCATTTAGAAATGCACTCTTGACATCCATTTGATAGACTTTAAAATTGGCATGGGCTGCATAGGCTAGAAAAATTCTGATGGCTTCAAGTCTTGCAACAGGAGCATATGTCTCATCAAAATCTATTCCCTCTTGTTGAGAATAGCCTTTAGCAACCAATCTGGCTTTATTCCTTATGACAATGCCATTTTCATCCATCTTGTTTCTGAATACCCATTTTGTGTCAATAGGACTCTTGTTCTTTGGTTTGGGTACCAGCTTCCAAACTTTGTTTCTCTCAAATTGGTTCAGCTCTTCCTGCATAGCTAATATCCAATCTGAATCCAATAAAGCTTCTTCCACTTTCTTAGGTTCCTCCTGAGATAGAAAACTACTATACAGACATTCATCTTGAGTAGCTTTTCTTGTTTGCACTTTAGATGATGCATCACCAATGATCAGTTCAAAGGGATGATTCTTGGTCCATTTCCTTTGAGGTGGAAGATATAATCTAGATGAGGTGGCCTCAGTATTGTCATGATGTGAGACAGAGTGTTGATTAGTTGAAACTCCCCCTGAGTTGTTGGTCCTTTGCAGGGAACTTGGAGTTTTATCAACTGATGATGTAAATCGATTATCCGTTGATGAACTATGATCAACGGATGCTTCATTTTGTACTTCAACGGATGATGCACTATGTCTTTCAACGGATACTGCATTGCCTCTATCAATGGATGCAGAATTTTGTGCATTATCCAAGGGCATGTTTTGAATCCCTTTTGAAGTGTCATCTCCATCAGTCTCCTCTTCACTATCATCACAATATATCTCAATGTTGTCAAATTTGAGTCTTTCATGTTGTCCCTCATCTGTTAGTCCATCAATCTTTTTATCATCAAACACAACATGCACAGATTCCATAACAATGTTGGTTCTTAGATTGTAGACCCTATAAGATTTTCCAGCTGAGTAACCAACAAATATCCCTTCATCAGCCTTTGCATCAAACTTCCCTTTATGGTCAGATTGATTTCTCAGTATAAAGCATTTACATCCAAAGACATGAAGAAAGTTTAGAGTTGGTTTTCTTCTCTTGAACAACTGATAAGGAGTCATGCCTTTAGCTTGATTGATCAAAGAAATATTCTGAGTGTAGCAGGCACAATTAACAGCTTCAGCCCAGAAATATGTTGGTAACTTTGATTCTTCAAGCATTGTTCTAGCAGCCTCAATTAAAGATCTGTTCTTTCTTTCAACTACCCCATTTTGCTGAGGTGTTCTTGGAGCTGAGAACTCATGCATGATTCCATTTTCTTCACAGAACAGCCTCATTGTCAAATTCTTGAACTCAGTTCCATTGTCACTCCTGATATTCCTAACCTTCAAGTCAGGATGATTATTGACTTGCCTGATGTGATTGATAATGATTTCACTTGCTTCATCCTTTGATCCAAGAAAATAGACCCATGAAAACTTTGAGAAATCATCTACAATCACTAAGCAATATCTTTTTCTTGCAATTGACAATACATTGACTGGTCCAAACAAATCCATATATAGCAGCTGTAATGGTTCATCAATTGTTGTTTCAAGCTTCTTTTTGAATGATGCTTTCCTTTGTTTGCCTTTCTGAAAAGCATCACACAAACCATCCCTTGAGAATTCAACAAGAGGAATTCCTCTAACTAAGTCCTTTTTGACTAGATCATTCATTGTCTTAAAATTCAAATGGGATAGCTTCTTGTGCCATAGCCAACTTTCAACTGGACTTGCTTTGCTGAAGAGACAAGTAATAGATTCTGCATCAGTAGAGTTGAAGTCAGCTAAGTACACATTTCCTTTTCTAACTCCAGTTAGAACCACTTTGTTGTCTTTCTTACTGGTGACAACACAGGCTTCAGAATTGAAGGAAATTGTATTCCCTCTATCACATAGTTGACTGATGCTCAGTAAGTTGTGCTTGAGACCATCAACTAATGCAACTTCATCAATGATGACATTCCTTGTTGAAATCAAGCCATATCCCTAGTAAACCCTTTACTGTCATCTCCAAAGGTTATGCTAGGGCCAGCTCTCTCCTTAAACTCTGTGAGCAGGGAGAAATCTCCTGTCATGTGTCTTGAACAGCCACTGTCCAAGTACCATAGATTTCTTCTGTTTCCCTGCACACCATAAAATCAATCAAGTTGATTTTGGTACCCAAGTTTCCTTGGTCCATTCATGTTAGCCTTTCTCCTAGACTTCATTCCTCCTGCATCTTTAGACTTAGGTAACTTTGAGTCAACCTTGATCTTAGATATAGTTGGTTGAGGTGTAGGGTTAGTCACAAAATCATTTAGCACATTTGGAATTTGATAAGGCATGGATTGTGCAAACATGTTATTCCACATAGGCATATTGTATGGCATTTGAGGCATACTAAATGCAGCAAGATAAGGATTGTTAAAATATGGCATGTTTGCAAAATGTGCATAAGGATTCTGTTGAGACATAACAGGCATAGCATGCAGAGGTGATGTAGACATATTAGGCATGGAAGAGGGTACAGGTATGGGAGATTTCTTAATAGATTTGCAATTAGCAGATAGATGATTAACACTATTACAATGCACACAGCTTTTTCTAGGAGCATACTTATCAGGTGTGTAATTGTTATGTTTGTTAACCCTACCTTCCCATTTCTATTAGATTTCTTTTTAGTTTCCTTTTTATCCTCAACCACTTTGAGCCTATTATTTAACTGTTCTAAGGTCATGTGTCCTATATTCACCTTACTGAAATCTTTGGATGTGCTTGCTTCTTCTTTGACAAAGTTCTTGGAAGTTGAACCAAACTTTTTGTTGAGTTTCTTTACATTTTCACTGTTAGAAACATCTGCCTGTTTTAATTGAGGAACCTTCAACGGATGCTCCTTTTCTTCCTTCAACGGATAATTTTCATCATCCGTTGATTCCACATCCGTTGACAGCCCATCAATTAATTCCATTTTCTTTTTGTTTTTATCCCAGGCAGTTTCACAAAATGATTCAATTCCTTGGACCTTGACAATTTGAGCACTAACATCCCTAGATGTCTTCCAGGCTTTAATCACCTCTTACTCTCTCTCTAATTGATTAGAAAGTATTTCTACTTTCTTACCAGATTCAGCTAGTTCATTTTCAACAGATATACAATGTAGCTTAGTTTTCTCTAGGTCAATCAACTTATCTTCTAACACAGCATTTCTATTACTTAAAAACAGATTGTTCTCTTTAATCCTACTATTTTCTTTAGCAAGAGATTTAAGAGACACACGCAAGTGATACAATTCAGTAGACATGTCATTAAAAGCATCATTGCACTCTTCTTTAGTTAGCTGTGTTAAATCAGTAGTGATTACCTGGTTGCTTAATGAACTAACTTCATTTTCCTCAGAATCAGCCATGAGAGCCAAGTTGACATATTCCACATCTTCATCCTCTTCTTCTCCATCAGCTGCCCAGTCTTTTTCTTGAGTAATGAAAGCCTTCTCCTTTTGCTTGAGCAGATCAAAATATTTCTTTTTGTAATCTACTTGGTCAAATTTCTTCTTGTCAGTAGTTGGCTTTCTGCACTCACTTGCAAAGTGTCCACTTATACCACAATTGAAACACTTGAACTTGGATTTGTCCACCATGTTCTTATGAGGTTTAGTGGCTCTAGTGTTTTTCTTAAATTTCATCTTTACAAATCTTCTGGACAGAAATGCAAGATGCTCATCAATACCATCAGAGTCATCTTGGCTGGAGTTGTCTTCATTCTCAGCAACTTGCTCCTTCCCCTTGCTTGATTCTGATTTGCTTGTACCATCTTTGGAGTTTAATGTTGATCTCACAGTTTCTTGTCTGCATTCTTTCTCATTTTCAGCTACCAAGGCAACTGAACCTCCTTTCTTTCTTCCCTTCTCCAATACCTCATCCTGTTCCAGCTCTAGTTCATAAGTCTTCAAGATTCCATATAATCTTTCAAGAGTGAAGTCCTTATAATCTTGAGAGTTTCTCAAGGAGACAGTCATGGGTTTCCATTCCTTTGGCAAGGATCTTAAAAATTTAAGATTTGAATCCTTCACCTGGTACACTCTACCATACAGCTTCAGTCCATTCAATAGCTTTTGGAATCTATTGAATGTGTCATTTAAAGATTCATTTTCTTCAAAATGAAAATACTCATACTGTTGAATGAGAAGCTGCATTTTGTTTTCTTTTACTTGTTCTGTACCTTCACACAGTAGCTGAACTGTGTCCCAAACCTCTTTGACAGTTGTGCAATTTATCACATTATCAAACATATCCTTGTCAAGACCATTAAACAAAATGTTCATAGCCTTCTTATCCTTGTGGACTTCTTCTGTGTCTTCCATTGTCCATTATGCTCTAGGTTTTGGAATGGATTGACCAACAACAATTGTGGCTGTAGCAACTGTGGCTACTTTGTGGGGAATGTGAGGACCATTCTCAATGCAGTTTACATAACCTTCATCTTGGGAGAGTAGATGAAGGTGCATTTTCACCTTCCAATGGTGATAACTGTCTTTGTCAAGAACTGGGATTTTTACTCCAATATCCTTCTTACTCATCTTTGTTAGTTTCCAAGAACTTTAAACTCTTTGTATGTCAAGAGCCTGCTCTGATACCAATTGTTATTCCTAGTGAACTAACAATGAGATTTACAGAAGGGGGGTTGAATGTAAATCTCAAAACCTTTTCAAGTTTTGAGCAGTTTCAAAGGCTGTGTGTTTAAGATAAACAAGTGTGTGAATTGCTTTAAGCTAATACAGACAGATATATATTCAAGCACAAAAGTACAGAACACAACAGACATTAAAAACTTTTCTGGTGGATTTGTTGTTCCACCAGAGATGGTATTTCAGAAAATCTGTGATTCAAGAAGTTGATCACAGCTGCATCCTAGTACAAACTAGATAATTTTTCTCAAGATTTCTCTAGTTTGTACTAGGATGCAGCTGTGATCAACTTCTTGAATCACAGATTTTCTGAAATACCATCTCTGGTGGAACAACAAATCCACCAGAAAAGTTTTTAAGGTCTGTTGTATTCTGTACTTTTGTGCTTGAATATATATCTGTCCGTATTAGCTTAAAGCAATTCACACACTTGTTTATCTTAAACACACAGCCTTTGAAACTGCTCAAAACTTGAAAAAGTTTTGAGATTTACATTCAACCCCCTTCTGTAAATCTCATTGTTAGTTCACTAGGAATAACAGATTTGTTTACTAAAGCACTTCCTACATCATCTTTCAAGAAATTGGTGAACAAGATTGGAATGCGTAGACTTCGAAATATTTTATAGTTATGCTAAAATAAGGGGGAGACATAACTTTAAATTATGTACAACACATGTACTCTTTTTCATTCACTAGGGTTTTTCCCACAGGGTTTTTTCTAGTAAGGTTTTAACGAGGCATGATGCTAGTACATGTCATCCAAGGGGGAGTGTGATGTATATCAGTGGATGATACTAGAATATTCTAGACCCTAACCTTTGATCGTTCACATCCATGTATCTTAGACTTTTGATTCATGAATCTTGATTCTATAAGTGCATGCACATTGTATCTTGTAGGCCTATAAATAGACCTCATACTTGAGCTTGTAATATATACAAGTTTAATAAAAATATATTGTTCTCTCTCAACTCTTTATATGCTTTCTATATAATCTATATTAGTATGTAATAAAAATAATTTAATTTGATCCCCTGAATATTATTCGATTCCCCTATATTTTTGATTCCGCCCATGAAAATAATGATACTCTGCGGGTGAAGTCACACGTACAGGGGTATGTTAGATCAGCGATTCAAGCTAATCAAATAAATAACCTCCTTGCTTAGAATAATTTGTGCATTTTAACTTTCAACACATATTTTAAGTTGTATCTATACATACATATATAAATAAGCTTTGAATTTTTCTTTTTATGAATAATAGTTTAAACATTAATTTTTTCTTAAAAATATTTAAAATTAATTTACAAAAAATTATTTTCAACACATTTTAAAATACATAAAACATACTAATTCATAAATTTCTAGTACAATATTTATTGATAATATATATTGAGCATGCAAAATTCAACATCATTTGATGTGATCAAACTAGGACTCTAAGAGGACAGTAACATAGTGAAACAAGGAAGAAGGGGTCATTTTAGTGTAACAAATAATTAGGGTGTGCATCACGGTGTAAACGAGTCAAATAGTTCATGAGATACTCGAATTCGGTTCATAAAAATTTTAAATTCGACTCCGAAATAATCGAGCCGAGCACGAGCTCAAACTTTTCGAATTTACCGAACCGAGCTTTGACTTCAAATTACTCGGCTCGTAAGGTTCGCAAGTCTTATCGAGCCTCTATTATTTTTAATATTTTTTATTATAAATATATTTTTATATAAATATTTAATATTTTTATATATTGTTTATTTATTATTGAATTAAAATAGAGCCGAACCGATCATATTTCGAGTTTTTAAATAAAATTTAGTGAAATTAATTCGAGTTTTTAAGACGAACTCGAGCCTACTGAACCTTTTGCGAACTGAGCTTCGAACTTGAAATTAAAGGCTCGGCCAACCTCGAGTTCGATCCTGAATTATTTTTAATCAAACTCTAAGTCTGGCGGTGTTCGACTCGACTCGGCTCGACTCCTTTACACCCATAGTGCACATATATCACCGTCCGATATAATATGTACTTTAATTTCTCTTACTAGTTTTAATTTGATACCGTGTTTGTATCGTTAAAAGTACATAATGTGGTCGTTTGGTTCGCGGAGTGGTATGAGGTTGTAATGAAAAATCGAGTTAAGGTGGTATAGGGTTGAAGTATCATTCTTGATATCATGTGTTTGGTTAAGTAGTGGAATAAATATATTTAATTATTACTTTTTATTAATTCAAAAAAATATTAAAATTCTATTTTTTGTTGTTTTAGTTTATTGATTTAATTTTGTGTTAAACATTTAAATTAAATATAATTAATTTTTATTTTTTATTAATTCAAAAAAAATAATAATAAGGTTTTTGATTTTCATACCCATCTCCCCACTAGGTATCAAAAACCCGGGATTTGAGGTATGAGTTTGGAGGATTAAATTTCAGAACCAGATATCGGGTTGGGTTTTTAATGACCAAAACTCATATCTGATACCAGAAAAGTATGAACCAAACGACCCCTTAATCGTTTTAATCTATTATCCTGTATCAATAAAAGTACATGATTCATTGATCTTGTTAGGAAAATATTTGGTTTTTTGGAGTACTTTGACTTTTTTTTAAAAAATTATACTGAATGTCACAATAATCATATATAACACTGTGTTATGAACTAGCTAATTGACAATGATAAACTGGCAAGTTCGAATCAATAATAATACTAATAAAAATGATAAGTTGAGCATTCGAGAGGCCCACAACTCTCCAAAGTGACCCTAAAGTATTTTCACAATTAATATGATGTCTTCCTTCCAACCTCCACCTCCCCTCTTGTGTTCTTTTCCTTACTTCCCGACTCTTTTACCCCCTTGACCCGTTATGTTGACCCCATATGATGAAATGTCCTTTATGTGCTTATACTTTTGTCCGGGGTCATGACAATTCCCCGACTATGACAATAGCTGGTGTAACATATCTCAGTTGTGAAAATTGGGCATGTAATATGGCTATTCTTTTTTATGTCCCCTGAGCAAGAGCCAAGTCGTTAGACTTAGTAACAGATTCCTTTTCAATTATCTCTAACTTATGGTGTCCTTTTGCTTTTTCCTTGACAATTTTATGATCACAAATGTACCCAACAAACATTTACACCTTCTTTGCGGTTTGTTTAACATATGGCGCATCTGGAAGTATGATACTCTCAATTGATCTGATCAATCTTTGTAACATTCTATTGCTCTCGGCCAAGAACTGCTCCAGGTGATCTCTTTATTTTTAAAAGCATTAAGATCTATCTCCAACCTTGGAACACAATCAACATCAGTTGACAATCTATGTTTCACATTCATGTACTCATTTAAAGTAACTTTTGGTTGTTGTTTTTCGAGAGTTATATTATGTATTGATTCGTTCTTTCCATGCGCCACAATTACCTTTCCAGTGACATTAATCATAAGTGCCAATTGAAGGTACAAATCCATAAGGTGTAATTAATAAAAATACTTCATCATTGAAAATATTGCAATTGCTTCCAAAGAAATTTTGTGAACTGCAAAGCCACATCATAGATTTATAAACAAAATTATCATTTTTTCTGAATGTTGTTGAAAATTGCCTTGCCTTCCTCAATTTGACTATATTTGGAATACATATCAATCAGCGCATAAGACAATATATAATTTACTTCGATATTGATTTCCATCATCATGTTATGAATCCATTTAACACAATCAAAAGCTCCGGTTCGTGAACATCCGGTATTTGTAAATCCATCAGGTTCAAGTTTCGATCGCAACATCTTCAGAGAATCACTAAACCCTTTCTCATGATGCACATTTTTTAACATAACCTCCAATAATCAAATTCTATGAAACAAAATCTCATGTCTGCATTTTCCCAAATATATTCTTAACACTATCAGACTCTTTTATCTCTATAAATCTCACAATCATCAAATTGGAGTCAACAAGACCAACAGACAAACAATTAACATCATTAAACAATATCCTAACAATAAGTGTATTACCAGATATGTAAATCATCTGGAGTAACAAAATGAGATACATGGAATTCCCATATTATAATGAACTCTCCACATCACCCCTATGCCCTTCTCCGGAACCACCTATACCAAACTCATCTCTAGCCAAACTTCTTTGAACCAACCCTTTTCTCGCATCATCCAAACTCAACACTCCGTTTATCACCGTATAATAAATCTTTTCTTCAACTGGACATTCATCAAACACTTTGGTTGTATGTAAAATAATTTAAAATCTTACAAGATATCCCATAAAATTTTCAATACTCGCATTCATGAAATCTGTACGAAAAAGGTTTATCAAACATAACTAGTTGGTGGGGAGTATTTACCTTTACTCTCTCATCCAGCCCTACCAAGGGTGTAAGTATTCCAGTAGAACCCAATCCCGGATTGTCAATGCTTCTATCAATCTTGTCATTGATGGATATCGGAAATGATTGTGTCCCCGTCAATGTGCCTTCGATCTCCGACTCAAGGCCCTCAACTTCTGCCCCCAATTTCTTCATCACCATCCCTTGACCTTCAATTAATTGCTCTTTTAAAGAGTGTCACGAAGCTTTTATAGTTGTTTCGAAAGCCTTAGAAACCATATCTTTTACTGATTACTCTAAGTCATGGATTTTCGTTTCATTTAATTACACTATGCGGAGATTGATGGCTCCATAAAATCAGTATCCACACCAGATGACGTATCCCCAAACACATGGGAACTGTCATGAACCCTTATCGAATAAAGAAAATAACAAAACTTGTTTTTAAACCTTAGTTGATCGCCATTAAGAGTGTTCATCAACACCTCTTGTTGTTCACAATATCCATCTAAACAAGCTTCCAATTAGGGGTGAGCAGAAAACCGCACAAACCGCAAAAACCGTCCGCACCGCACCAAACCACACCGCAAAACGCGGTTTTTAATTTTCGTGGTACGGTTGCGGTTTGAATTTTTAATAAACCGCGCGGTGCGGTGCCGGTTGCGGTTTTAAATTTCTGAAAATGCGGTTCAAACCGCACCGCACCGCAATATTTAATATATTATAAATATAAATAAATATATATATATACATACATATTCCTATCAGGTAACATAAAGAACCATTTTATGTTCTTAATTAAACTGAATTTCACCATATGGCCATAGCATCTTTATTGAGTTAGAGTTATATGTTAAATTCATTAAGGAATTCAAATGGATCACACGATCTTCTGACAAATAAAAAAAAGACTACACAATCTCTTATTTGTATTTCTTCACTAGGAAAACTAAAATCCAAGTATTTATATTAGTGAACTAAGATGTTGCATTCTGATTGACTAAAACTATTTTCGGAAATTTGATTAAATTCAAGTTTTGTATTAATTTATTTTTTTTGAACTTGTAAAGTATAAACCACAGTGAACCGCACCACACCGCGCCGCATTTTCGTGGTGCGGTTTATGTGGTTTTCGAGGGTATGCGGTGCGGTTGCGGTTTGGAAATTTGAGCAAACCGCATGTGCGGTTTGGTTTGCGGTTTGAGGAAAAAACCGCACCGCCCGCACCGCGCTCACCCCTACTTCCAATCGCTGCCATGTACCAGCCATGGTGTGGGTAGGATTCCCGATTAACGATATTTATTCAACCATCGATGACTAGATCATAATGCTCTGATATCACTTGTTATTAATAATTATAAACTAGCAAGTTCAGACCAATAATAATACTGATAGAAACCAGGGATGACAAATTAATCCGATTTGACAGATATTCGATCTGAAACACGAAGTTTTGGATATACAGAACCCGAAGTTTTGGATATACAGAACCCGAAGTTTTGGATATACAGAACCCGAAGTTTTGGATTTGGGTGTGGATTGGATTTCCACTATACCGAACCGATACACGATCCGAAATCCAAAATTCAATCCAAACCCGATCCAAACCTGAGATCCGATTAAAACCCGACACATTTATTATAGATTATATGTAATATTTTAGATGTAATACATATAATTTACATAGTTTTCTTGTATTATTTGAGTAATAGTAGATTACTATCAAGATTGTCAATACTTATTTAGTGAATTATAACTTTTTATTTCAAAATCAGCTTTTATTATGTAAGATGTACTTTGTATATAATTATAAAAATAATAATTTGTGATAAAATACTAAATATTATGTTATCAATACATCATAGATATTACTCACCATGTCAAACTGTGCAATATAATGTGTTTAACTACTTATTAATTAATGTATTTTAATTTTAGCTATAATATAAATGTGATTAATAGTGTTTGTATGTATAAATAATATTAAACTTGACTACGTTATTCGTAATTTTGGATACCCAAAAAATACCCGATCCGATCCGAAACCCGATGGATTTGGATTTGGATTTGGATAACCCAAAAATATTTGGATTTAAATTTGGATTTTATATTACCCGATCCGAACCCGACCCGTTGTCATCCCTAATAGAAACGATAAGCTGAGCATTCGAGAGGCCCAAAACTCTCCAAAGAGACCCTAAAGTATTTTCACCAATTAACCTGATGTCTTCATTCCAACTTTCACATCCCTTATTGTTTCTTTTTCCTTACTTGACCCGGCTCTTTTACCCCTTTGACCCGTTATGTTGACCCCATATGATGAAATGTTTTTTCTGTCCTTATACTTTTGTTTGGGGCCATGACACATTGTGATTATCATGGCATGGTGACGAGGTCGTAATTTAATTTTTTATTATACCTAAATTGGTTTTATACCTTGGCATTAATTATGTGTTATTGTGTTGGGAGATTTTAGTTAATAAGAGCATCTCCAACCCTCCCCTCCCTTACATATATTTTTGTCATATATGTAATTATAGGAAATGAATAAAAATTGTAGTAGTGCAATCTAAAGCATATTAACTAAAATTATATTAGCTTTTTAGTTCCCTAAATTTGTTAGAAGCAATATTTTAATATATTTTAGGAGACCAAGATAGATAACCTATTGGAGTTAGCTAACCAATCATAACTGAATACATGCCCCAAATGTCACTATTTGGGGGAGAATGACCCTCAATGTCACTTTAGAAAAAGATGACCTTAAATATCACTTCAAAACTGAGGTTCGTTTATTGTTTATGTATATATGCTAAAAACGCAAATGCGTACTTCATTTTCATTTTTTTTCAAACTTGAAAACGTTAATTCAAAACATGAATTTTGGGCCAAAACCCAACTTGGTCTTTCGTTTTCCTTTTTAAATTTTTTTTGAAAGAGTAACATTAGTTCAACTAGTGTTTTGCATCTCTTTTTTAATCTTTTTAACCTAAAATTCTAGATATTGTTATGTTTTAAGCTTAAAACGCTACTTTAAGAGGTATTTTGTTTGTATTTTATTCATATATATAAATATTTTTAAATCTTAAATTGAGAATTGGTGAACCCAAAAATATTAAAAAGTGGGTCATAATCTAACAATTTTTAACATTTCAGGGTTCACCAATTCTTCTTTTGGGTTTTAGAAATATTAAAAAATAAATTAATAAAATGTACGCCGATTTAGGGTTTAGGATTGAGCCTAAACCCTAATTTATTATAAGGTTTAGGGGCGTCACAAAGGGAGAATCCAAAGGCCAGGGCATAGGACTTGAAATACTTTATCAAGATACTATTTAAAAAATGATTCCAATGAAAGCCTAAATACCACGCTTGAAACATATCATAGTGATGTTGACAGAGAATCTGATAGATCTGGCATTCGTTCAGATTCTAGCCCTGGCTACGACAGTGAAAGCTATGATAATAGCTCTAGTAGTGATTCAGACTCTGACAGTGACAATAAGAATGAAATAATTATTAGCTTAGCTAGGGTTCCGGGAGAATCTAGTCATTTAGTTATAACAATATCTGTAAAGTAAGGGGCAAGGCTTCTATGATAGCTTCCCTTCATGTAGTCGTCGTCTTCACCGGCCCCCCTTCGTCGCTTCTGGCGAAGCTGCAGGTTAATGAGCAAGTGAATGAACGAGCCATGTTCCTAAAAGGAGTGACCATCTTTGTTTTCTTCCCTTCCCCTATCCTTTCAAAGCCCTTGTATAGGTTGGGTGATAGCGCTTGACTAAAAGAGAGAACCTGTTCTATAGCACATTCATGTCTTATTCTTCACCTACTTCATTGCTCCAACCCTTTCTTGTAAACAGATCTTCCCCCCACACTGTTAGGATGAAAACATGCGCTAAATTACACGCAAGTACACGCGTTTGTTAGGACGTTAACATGTGCTAATAATACACGCAAGTATACGCGTTCACAAGTAGTATAAGATATAAATCAGATTCGTTCCCACAGAGACTGGTTTAGGTTAAGTTCAATTTATGCACCTATGCAACAATGTATGGTTATCGCTCAATGTTAAGATAAATAACAAATTGGGTTTGGATTAAACTAAGAGATTATACTAAATAGCATTAACTAAGAGAATTGAGGTTGAATTACTTATATGAGACAAACATGAGATTCTAACTTCATTAAATACTTCTTTCAATAGCCTTTTCATTCTTAACCTTAGCATGTGATGGTGATGACACTAATCATATAACACGAAACTAGTAAACGCCAACTTTCATTGTACGAATACCCTACTACCAAACATCCACAAAATAGATAAAAGTTGAATAGACACCAATTATGCTTAGTCCTTATATGTCTATAAGAATTGAAAACATAGCGGTTTAATGCGCAAGTTATATATCGTGATTACATAGGGCAAGTAAGATGGTTAAAATACCTACGAATCATGCATAACAATAACACATGAACCCATGCTAGCATGACAAGTTCTAAACCTCTATATTCATTGTCGCTTCAATAGAGATTAACACGCTATCTTATATTTTAGCTACGCACATAAGACGAATAAGCACAACCAATACTAGGATATCAATCAATCACCACACACCAAGATATTGAAATAAATTAACTATGGAAATCCGTAAGTAAAATCCGTTAGAACCCCACGATAACGATTAGTTCATAATCGAACTCATCTTTACCATGGGTTCCAATGAAAGCATGATAATAAACAATATAAGAGTACTAAGGTTCAAAGATAAATCGAAAACAAGCATTCAAGTATTGCCTAAATCACAGAAAACAAAAGTCTTCTTCTCTGTAGCCTTCTCGTGCTCTCTAGGTCTTCTTATTGCTCTCTCAGGCCTCCTTGTTGTTGAAAACGTCTTTTTATTGATATATATAGGCTCCAAGATGACCAGAACTCTCAAAATCTTCAATTTCGACTAAAATCAGGATTCTGGTGTAGAAACCGGGCGCGGGCGCGCTGAAATAGTGTTTTCAGCGGCGCGGGCGCGCTGGTTCTGGCGCGGGCGCGCTGACATTCTGGAAAAATTCTGACAATTCTTCTTTTGGCCATATCTTGAGTTCTCCTCGTCAGAATTAGGCGATTCAACTGCCCACACGAAGCTAACGAGATTCTATACAACTTGAGAATAGCCTAGGCTTCCAATTTTGATCTTTTTTCAGCATAATTATTTGAAAAACTTCTTTCTTCCTTTAACTGATGCCTGAAATGCAATAACACAAAAATACATCAAAAATACCAATAACCTGAGTCCAAAACACCAACTTAAGCCTGAAATGAAGCGTTTCGGATAGATTTAAAATCCACTTATCAGCGTTCGCAAGTAATATAGATTATTTCTAGTTTGTTCCTACAGACACTATTTTAGGTTAATTTCAATCAATGTACTTTTGCAACAATGATATGGTTATTATTCAATGCTAAGATGATAACAATTTGAGATTGATTATAACTACGATATTATGCTAACTAATATTAGCTAAGAGAATTAAGGTTGATTTACTTATATAACACAAACATGGGATTCTAACTTCATTAAATACTTCATTCAATAGCCTTTATGTTCTTAACCTTAGCATGTAATGGTGATGACACTATCAAATAACACCAAACTATTAAATGTCAATTTTTGTTGTACGAATACCCTACTACCAGGCATCCACAAAAGGGATATAAATTGAATAGACACCAATTATATTGAGACCCTATATGTCTATAGAATTTGACAACATGATGGTTTAATACGCAAGTTATCTATCATGATTACATAGAGCAAGTCAGATGGTTAAAATTGCCTACGAATCATGCATATCAAATACATGAACCAATGCTAGCATGGCAATTCTAAAGCCCTACATTCACTTTCGCTTCAATAGAGATTAACACGTTATTTTATAAGTTCACGACACTCATAAGACGAATAAGCACAACCAATACTAGAATATCATACAATCACCACACACTAAGGTATCGAAACAAATTAACTATTGAAATATATAAGTAAATCCGTTAGAACCCCACGATAACGATTAACCCATAACCGAACTCATCATCACTGTGGGTTCCGATGAAAGCATGGTACAATAAACTAAGCCTTTATAAACTTAATAATAATCAAAGTACGTTAAACAAGAGTATTCGGTTCAACAAAAAAGAAAACTGACATCCAAGATTACAACTCAATTAAAGAATCACAAATATAAACAAGCTTTTCTTCTCCTTTGTTGTATTTGTGCTCCTAGGTCTTCTCCTTAGCATTTGTTCTTAAAAACGTCTTTAAGTTATCTTTATATAGCAGCCCAAATCGTCCAAGAGCCCAGAAAATCAATCTTCTATTCAAAACAGGATTCCTGGAAATCGATCCGGCGCGGGCGCGCGCTATCTTAGCGCGGGCGCGCTGCAACTCTGACAACCGGCGCGGGCGCATGCTAACAAAGCGATGGTGCACTGACCTTCTATCAAAACTTCTAATTTTTATTTTAATTGTTAGTTTCTGATGGAAATCAACACACGAACATCTGGGACATCTTCCTAACACCAATTTAGCACGAAAACAATGTTAAATCTCCTTCTTCCTTTAGTCATGCCTGAAATGCGAAAATACTACAAAACACATCAAAAACACAAATAACTTAAGTACAAAACACCAATTCGAAGCTTTATGAAGCGTTATAAGTGGATATAAATGCCACTTAACATATCCCCAAACTTGAATCGATGCTTGTCCTCAAGCATAAACAGACTCAAAAAATAAGAAATAAAAATGCATAAATTCAAACTACATGAATGCAACGATCCCCCCAGATTAACCAAACCAACCAATGAGCAACATCTCAAAAAATGCAGTTATTCACACAAAGATCAATCAAATCCTACAAATAAACTTATAAGCCGGAAACGTGTGTGTGTGTGTGTAAATGCTTAACAGATATACTATCGCCACTAGATCAATAATCATGACTCACTGCTCATCAAGGCAATCACAAGATTATAAATAGAATAAACGTTAAACTCAAAATGACTGACAACACTTCAATTTTTATATTGTAGTTATACAAGGATTCATGCTTTTTATTAACACATAACAACACAAATATGCTTATTTGATCGTGCAATGAGTGAGGTCCACAAAAGTCTTATACAATGATACTCACGTAGCGAGCGTTAGGTTAGTGGATCCCAGACTATAAAAGCCTTAGGTCACTAGGCACAAAGTCCCTTAAGAACTTAATAACTCGAGTATTAAAGAGCCCACTCGTGATCAATTATTAATCAACATATATATTTTTTTCTTTTTTTATTTTTTTCAACAATTTCTAAACGAGTGTGTTTCGCTCCATCTCGTTCAACCCTAGACTACTTATATAAATATGAGCCGGCTACTAGCCATTTGACATCTAGCCACAACAACTAGCAATGAAATCCAATATTTTTCTCCAATTTTTAAATATCCATGTTATTATGCCACTAAAAAAATATCATACATTTTGGATATAAACAAGTGATTAAACCTTGACAAATAAATAAAACATGATCATGATCATGATCTAGCACTCAAGCAAAATCTAAGACTTAGTGAAATTTTTATTGCTTCTAGCATGCAAATCAACTCGATAAGGCTTAACATCCCTCTATACGACATCACTACACTAGCATCATTATCACAAATCAATCAGTAAATTAAACTTAAGGGATCATGTTATAATGTAAATGCAACCTATATGCAACATACTAAAATGCAAAATAAAAAACTACTACATGGCAAATATGCAACTATATGAACTAACTATCATGAATATGCAAACTAAATGGATATACATATAACATATATTCCTTAACTACCACCCCCAAACTTAAAATATTCACTGTCTTCAGTGAAGGTAATAATAAGGAATCATGCATACCTACTCGAAATCAGGATCATCACCCTCAACGGGTGGAGTATCAGGAGTGTCAAGAGTGTTAGGAGGTGGATACACAGAGTCCTCACCAAAAATTGGCCATCGGATGTCAACTCATGTGACTGAATGCTGTACCCAATGCCTGGGTAAGGTCCAGTACAAACCTACTATGAATGTCATGCATCGCATTCATCCTCCTCTTCAAGCGCCTATACTGCGCTGAACTCAAACCAGCACTACCCTCAACATTCTGTTATTGTTGCTGCTGTGAAGAACTAGGCTCACCCCTCTGAGCTCTCCAATCTGCTCTACTAGCCTGAGCAGAACCACCAGCATATGTCTGATCAGCTGGTCGTCCACCCGACAAGTGATCATACGAGCCCCTTCTCATCAGCCTTCCCCCCGTACCACTCATGCATCACTGCTATCGTCGAACCATCAATCGGGACACTAAGCAACTATAGCTACTCGTGTGCTGGCCAATAAACTCCAACCACCACATACAATTTTGTCATACTGGACGTATAGGGAATAGATCCCGTAGTGCTCCCTCGCAGAAACCTCAAAATTTCCTGAAAAATAATGGACCCCAAGTCCACATAATCACCCTGCAGAATACCCCACAACAGCTTTTATCGGTCCACCGTAACATCATGCACATGTGATGAAGGCATAATGTTAGCACAAATAAAAGATTTCCATGCACGAGAATACCTGTTCATGCAAGAGGTAGGGAAAGTAGCATACTCGTTCGTACCCCTCTTGAGCTTCCAATGAGTGTTGGGGACACACAATATAGCAACAATCAAATCTAAATTAAAATTATCCCCCATCTTAACATTCCAATCCTCCTACTATGGCCTCCTCTCGGGCTGGTTAAGCACCATCCGAATCGCATCCATAGTATAATCCACAGTCAATCCCCTAACCACCGAATACCTGTACTTATCCGCCTTCGCGTTTACGTAAAACTTGCGAACCATACTCATGGGCACAGCGGCAGGTGCCTCACAAAAAGCAACCCAACCTATCTCAAGAATCATCTCCAAAAGCTTACCATCTCTTCCTGATGGCAGAAAACCTCTCTCTTTGGCTATGAGCTTCGATAGCAGTCTCGTATACTCCACCTCAGCCTTCGGAGTTGCAAACCTGGGCCTCACACCCCCAACACTCGAAGAATCGGTAGTGCTGCTGCTAACTTGAGTTCTTTGTCTCTTGGGTGCCATTGAATTTAAATAAGCTTGAGAAAAGGTAAGTGTATAAGAGAGATCTAAGTTTGAAAATTGATAAGTGATGAAGAAGATTGTGTATAAGTGTGTGTATATATAGGGAATTAGGAATTAGTTTTGGAAAAGAACTGAGAATTGATTATGGGAATAATGGGAGTAATGAGGTGATTGAAACTAATTGGGATAGGGAAATATGGAAGGTGGGAGTGGGAAATTCGGATGTAATGTGATTTTTTTTGTTTTTTTCTATTATTTTTTCATGTTCAGAGAGCCAGCGCAGCCGCCCCGCCTGGTAGCGCGGGCGCGCCGTGCTTCTGGAAAACCAGCGTAGCCGCCCCGCATACCAGCACGGGCGCGCGCAACTACTGGACTATTAGCGTGGTCGCCCCACTTCTCAGCGCGGGCACGCCGTGCTACTGTAGTTGACACTGAATTTTTTCATTCTTCTGATTTTTTTGAGTTTTTTTCTTGTTTCCTTCTTCCTCTATCTACTAATGTACAACAAACTTGGGTTGCCTCCCAAGAAGCGCTTGGTTTACGTTTCTAGCTTGACGTAGAATTTCGAGATCAAGTGGACAATAAAACGGCACTAACCACCTCACGGTTTACCGTATCCCCATAGTAATTTTTCAACCGTTTTCCATTCACCTTGAACGCTTGGCTCAGATCATTCTCAAAAATCTTCACCGCTCTATGTGGAAACACAATTTTGACAACAAACGGCCCTAACCACCTCGATTTCAACTTTCCAGGAAAAAGACGGAGACGAGAGTTGAACAAAAGAACTTGTTTCCCCGGCACAAATGATTTGAGCACTAGACCCCTATCATGCCATCTCTTGACTTTCTCCTTATACATCTTGTTGTTCTCATACGCTTGAAGTCGAAACTCATCGAGTTCATTCAATTGAAGCGTCCTTTTCTTACTAGATGCATCCAAATCGAGGTTCATTTTCTTCAAATCCCGGTACGCTTTGTGCTCTAGCTCCACAGGCAAATGACATCCCTTACCATAAACCAACTAAAACGGAGACATGCCTAGCGGAGTCTTGTATGTTGTTCGATACACCCAAATAGCTTCATCCAGCTTCAAAAACCAATCCTTCCTTGATGGACATAAAACTTTCTCTAGAATATGTTTGATCTCTCTATTAGACACCTCAGCTTAACCATTAGTCTGAGGATGGTAGGCTGTAGCAATGCGATGATTCACATTATATCGCTGCAAAATAGCAGTGAACTTGCGATTACATAAATGGGATCCCTCGTCATTGATTATGACTCTTGGCCTCCCAAATCTTGTGAATATTTGCTTGTGAAGAAAATTAAGCACGACCTTAGCATCATTTATCGGCAAAGCCTTGACTTCAACCCATTTCGAGACATAATCAACCGCCAACAAGATATACTGATTATTGCAAGATGAGACAAATGGCCCCATGAAGTCAATTCCCCAAACATCGAAGACCTCAACCTCGAGTAGCACATTAAGAGGCATCTCATCCCTCTTGGACATATTACCAACACGCTGGCAGTGATCACACTTCAAAACGAACCGATGTGCATCCTTAAACAATGTAGGCCAGAAGAATCCTGCTTGAAGGATACGAGCTGCTGTCTTTTCTCCACCATAGTGGCCTCCATAAACAGTCGAATGACAATCTCGCAAGATACCCTCCGTCTCGTTGTACGGAATACATCTCCTGATGATTTGGTCAGCTCCTTGCCTAAACAGAAACGACTCATCCCACATATACCACTTCACCTCATGAAAAAACTTATTCCTTTGAGAAGAAGACAGGTATGGAGGCATAATATTGCTCACAAGGTAGTTCACAGTATCTGCGAACCACGGTTCTTCCTCTTGCACCCCAAACAACTGCTCATTGGGAAAAGACTCATTAATCAATGTCTTATCATGTGAAGTTGTACTAGGATCTTCTAACCGAGAGAGATGATCATCAACTTGGTTCTCAGTACCTTTCCTATCCTTGATCTCCAACTCAAACTCTTGAAGTAAAAGAACCCATCGAATCAGTCTAGGCTTCGAGTCCTTCTTCGAGAAAAGATAGCGAATAGCAGCATGATCAGTGAAAACCGTCACCTTCATCCCAAGCAAATAAGATCGAAACTTCTCAAAATTGTAGACAATGGCTAAGAGTTCTTTCCCAGTAGTAGTATAGTTCAGTTGAGCATCATTGAGGGTCTTACTAGCATAGTAGACCACATGAATATATTGTTCTTTCGATGCCCAAGAACTGCTCCAACTGCATTGTCACTTGCATCACACATCATTTCAAACGGCTCATTCCAATCAAGTACAGTTATGACAGGTGTCGTGATCAAACTCTTCTTTAAGATCTCAAAAGCAGTTAGACACTCTTCATCAAACTTGAAAGGAACATCTTTCTCTAGAAGATTTCATAATGGTTTAGAGATTTTAGAGAAGTCCTTGATGAACCGCCTATAGAAACCCGCATGGCCAAGAAAGTTCCGGATTCCCTTAACATAAATTGGTGAAGGTAGGTTCTCAATGACCGCCACCTTGGCTTTGTCCACCTCAAGACCTTACTAGAGACCTTGTGCCCAAAAATGATGCCCTGTTGTACCATAAAGTGGCATTTCTCCCAGCTGAGAACCAGATTGGTCTCAACACACCTTTTAAGAACTGCGCCAATATTTTGCAAGCACTCGTTAAAAGAATCTTCGAACACGGAGAAATCATCCATGAATACCTCCATATTCTGACCAATCATGTCAGAGAAGATAGCCATCATGCGTCTCTAAAATGTGGCAGGTGCACCACACAACCCAAAAGAAACTCTTCTAAAGGCAAAAGTACCGAACAAACAAGTGAATGTAATCTTTTATTGATCTTCTGGAGCGATGCAAATCTGATTATAGCCCGAATAGCCATCAAGAAGACGATAGTACTCATGCCTAACCAACCTGTCAAGCATCTGATCAATAAAAGTAATAGGGAAGTGATCCCTCCTCGTGGCCTTGTTCAGCTTCATGTAATCCATGCAAACTCTCCACCCTGTGACTGTTCGAGTAGGAATGAGCTCATTCTTCTCATTAGCCACCACTGTGATGCATCCTTTCTTTGGCACACACTGAACTGGACTTACCCAATAACTGTCAGAATTAGGATAGATGATTCTTGCATCTAGCCACTTGAGATTTTTCTTCTTCACAACCTCTTTCATTATCGGATTAAGCCTTCTCTGTTTCTCAACGGTTGGCTTACTTCCTTCCTCCAGCAGAATTTTATGCATGCAATAAGAAGGGTTGATTTCCTTGATATCTGCTATACTCCATCCAATTGCCGATTTGAACTCTCTCAGAATTCTCAAGAGCTTTTCCTCATCACTACCTGAAAGGTCAGATGCAATAATGACAGGCAAAGTAGATGCATCACCTAAAAACACATACCTCAAGTGATCAGGCAAAGGCTTAAGGTCGAGTGTAGGAGCTTCCTCAATAGATGGCTTGAGACGCCCCTCAACATTTTTAAAATCTGACATTATAAGAGATTCAAAAGGCATATCTAGCCTTCTATTCCAAGGAGAAGGATTCAAATACTGCAACTGCTCATCATCTTCATCATCTTCACTATCTGAATTCCCTAAAAAGGCCTTCTCTAAGGCATCAGATCCTAACATTTGATCAAGTTTTGAAGTAACCACAGAATAGACCAACTCCACTTTTAAGCACTCCTCATTATCAGTAGGGAATTTCATGGCATTGAAAATGTTAAAGTCACATCCTGATCCAACACTCGCATAGTGAACTCACCCTTTTGCACATCAATCAAGGTTCGACCAGTAGCCAAGAATGGTCTTCCCATAATTATAGGAATCTTTTTATCTTCCTCAAAATTAAGAATGACAAAATCAACGGGAAAGATGAGTTTGTCCACCTTGACCAAAACATCCTCCACAATGCCTCGTGGATATGTAATAGAACGATCGGCCAACTGCAAGGACATATAAGTAGGCTTTGGATCAGGTAAATGCAACTTCTTGAAGACAAACAAAGGCATTAGATTGATGCTAGCTCCCAGATCACATAAACACTTGTCGAAATACAAGTTTCCAATGATGCAAGGAATAGTGAAGCTTCCAGGATCTTTAAGCTTCGGAGGCAACTTCTGTTGCAGCACGACACTGCATTCCTCCGTTAGAGCAACGGTCTCTAAGTCATCGAGCTTCACTTTTCGAGAGAGAATACCTTTCATAAACTTCGCACAACCAGGCATCTGTTCAAGATCTTCAGCGAAAGTTATGTTGATATGAAGTTTCTTGAATACCTCCAGAAATTTCGCAAACTGCTTATTCAACTTTTGCTTTTGCAGCCTCTTAGGAAAATGAGGTGGAGGATAGATCTGTCTCTCCCATGTATTACCCTCAGGAGGAGTGTGTTCCATAATTTTCTTTCTTGTTTCCACTTCTGCTTCCTTCTGCACTTCTTCTTCAGCCACAACTTCATCTTCCGAAACTTGAGATTTTTCGGTATTTGCAACCTTCCCAGACCTCAACGTAATTGCCTTAACCTACTCTTTAGCTTCCTTCTTGCCTGGAACTTCTGTGTCGCTAGGTAGAGTACCAGGTTGTCGATTCAGCAAGACATTGGCAATCTGCCCAATTTGATTTTCCAAGGTTTTAATAGAAACCGTTTGGCTCTTGCACATGAGCCTCAACTCCTCCAATTCAGATTTTTCATTAGCTTGACTTGCACCTCCATGTGGTAACTGCTGAAGTTGGAGTTATTGTCTTGAAGTATATTACGGTTGTTGAAAACCAGGAGGGTTGTACTGCTTTGCTGCATACTGCTGATAAGGCTGTTGAACCGCATTCTGAGTGTTGCTCCAGCTAAAGTTAGGATGATTGCGGTTGTTGGGATGATAGGTGGCTGAAACTGGTTGCTGCGACTTCTGAAAGTTGATCACGAACTGAGCTGATTCACTAGAAATAGCACACTGCTCCGTCTTATGCGCACAATTAACTCCTTAATTAGCCAAAAAATCCACCTTCATCGTCAAAACCCTAAGCTGAGCAGCTATAGTTGTAGCTGCATCCACCTCTAAAATTCCTGTTACTTAGCCTTGATTTAATCTCTGAGAAGGGTTTTGGTATTCATTAGCAGCCATCAGTTCAATCAACTCATAAGCTTCATCGTAGCTCTTAGCCTTTAAGGCTCCACCTGATACTGTATCAAGCATGGGTCTAGACTGTGCTCCCAAGCCATTATAAAAGCAGTTAATGATCATTCAGTCAGGCATCTCATGATGAGGACACTTTCTAAGCATCTCCTTATAACGATCACAAGCTTCACACAAAGACTCTCCTGATTGCTGCGTAAATTGAGTAAGAGCATTTCTGATTGCAGCAGTCTTCGTCATAGGAAATAACTTAGTAAGAAACTTTTGAGCAATATCTTCCCATTTAGTGATAGAGCCTTGTGGTAGAGAATGCAATCAACACTTAGCTTTATCCCTCAGAGAGAATGGGAAAAGCCTTAGCTTTATAGAATCTTCAGACACATTGTTGAATTTGAAAGTGTCGCAGATCTCGATGAAATCCCTAATATGTATGTTGGGATCTTCCGTCGGAGAACCCCCAAACTGAACCGAGTTCTGCACCATCTGAATTGTGCTAGCCTTGATTTCAAAAGTGTAGCCGCGATGGCTGGTCTGACAATGCTAGACTGAATATCATTGATCTTCAGGCTGAGAATAGTCCATCAAAGCCTTTGTATTCGCTTTTGGTTCACCCATTGCAACAAGAGCTTCTTCTGCAACTTTATCCTCCTCAACAAGAACTTCTTCCTCTATTAAAACTTTTTCCTCCGCTTTATCCAGTGTTCTCTTTCGAGATCGAGAATGTGTTAGCATCAACGCTCTCTAGAGTACCTGAAAAAGTAACAAGTAAATAAGTAAGTAAAATATCCGAGTCAGTGAACTTTAACGACCACTGATGTCAAGCACATAAACTAAAAATTAACACCGAGTCCCCGACAGCAGCACCAAAAATTTGTTAGGACGAAAACACGCGCTAATATTACATGCAAGTATACGCGTTCTCAAGTAATATAAAATTATTTCTAGTTCGTTCCCACGTAGACTCTTTTAGGATAATTTCAATCAATGTACTTATGTAACAATGGTATGGTTATTATTCAATGCTAAGATGATAACAATTTGAGATTGATTATAACTACGAGATTATACTAACTAATATTAGCTAAGAAAATTAAGGTTGATTTACTTATATAACACAAACATGGGATTCTAACTTCATTAAATACTTCATTTAATAGCCTTTTTGTTCTCAACATTAGCATGTAATGGTGATGACACTAATCAGGTAACACGAAACTAATAAACGCTAACTTTCGTTGTACGAATACCCTACTACCAGATATCCATAAAAGAGATAGAAGTTGAATATACACCAATTATATTGAGACCCTATATGTCTACAGAATTTGACAACATAACAGTTTAATGCACAAGTTATATATCATGATTACATAGGGCAAGTAAGATGGTTAAAATTACCTACGAATTATGCATATCAAATACATGAACCTATGCTAGCATGGCAAGTTCTAAATCCCTACATTCACTTTTGCTTCAATAGAGATTAACACGCTATCTTATAAGTTCACGACGTTCATAAGACGAATAAGCACAAACAATACCAGGATATTTTACAATCACCACACACTAAGGTATCGAAACAAATTAACTATTGAAATCCATAAGTAAATCCGCTAGAACCCCACGATAACGATTAGCCCATAACCGAACTCATCAACACCGTGGGTTCCGATGAAAGCATGGTATAATAAACTAAGTCTTTATAAACTGAATAATAATCAAAGTACGTTAAACAAGAGTATTAGGTTCAACAAACAAGAAAACTAGCATCCAAGATTACAACTCAATTAAAGAATCACAAGTATAAACAAGTTTTTCTTCTCATTTGTTGTATTTGTGCTCCTAGGTCTTCTCCTTGTCTTCTCCTTAGCCCATGTTCTTAAAAACGTCTTTAAGTTGTCTTTATATAGCAGCCCAAATCGTCTGAGAGCCCAGAAAATCAATCTTCTATTCAAAACAGAATTCCTGGAAATCGACCCAGCGCGGCCGCGTGCTATCCCAGCGCGGGTACGCTGCAACTCTGACAACTGGCGCGACCGCCCGCTAACACAGCGCGAGCGCGCTGATCTTCTGTCAAAACTTCTGATTTTTATTTTAATTGCTGATTTCTGATGGCAATCAACACACGAACATCCGAAACACCTTCCTAACACCAATTTAGCACCAAAATAATGCTAAATCTTCTTCTTCCTTCAGTCATGCATGAAATGCCAAAACACTACAAAACACATCAAAAACACAAATAACTTGAGTACAAACATCAATTCGAAGCTTTACGAAGCGTTATAAGTGGATATAAATGCCACTTAACACACACCAATCACGAGTTTTTCTCTATTCCTCTCATATATCATCGTAACACCCTTAATGCTAGGTTTTAAAAAAGACCGAGACTGGAGCTAGTGGTTAACTATTCATATTCATCTTCCTCTCCCTTACGGGAGTGAGTATTTTTTAGGTACTTACTCAAGTATGGGAGGGAAGATGACTCTATACAAACTAAGATGGATAGGGGATATCCCCCCAATACCCCAGGGAGTCTAATCCCATTCGCTCCCCATACTTTCGTTGACTCGACTAATTATTATAAAAACTACTCACTATCCAAATGAAAGACGATCGATTATCTACACAAGAAGATAAAGAGTCCCACATACGAGAAAAGTTCACAAATAGAGTTGAACCAAGTAACATTACAAATTGCTCCTTTTAATTGACGACTATCAAAAAAATCAGAAAATGTTACAAAATTTATATCAACTGCATTCAAAATAAGTTCAAGACACATAAGGGCCCTAACCATATTTCGACTCGTAATCAATGGTTCTTTTGAATCTTGTAGATTTTTTTTCTTTCGTTTAAAACGCTTAGAACTCTAAAATGATTATTTTTCATTTTTCGATTTTTTTAAGTTCTTTAAAAATAGGCCTGGAGTTACAAGTCAAGCTAAGGCCGTGATATACGGTATACTCACTTGCTTTCTTTTCCGAGAGTCTTTTTCTCTCTTACTACACGTCTGGGCGTACATCAAGCTTCCAACACTGCGGACAATCAGACGGAGCATAATTTTTTTTAATAAATAAACTTCTCAACACATACAGATTTCTGCCGATCCTTCAAGCAACATTACTTCTCAGTTTCCATATGAATAGCCCAACCCATCCTGCCACCTAAGGTAGAAATTCCTTGTTGGGCCCTAAACCTTAGGAACCGGACTCTAATTATTAACCGTTTTTAATATTTTAGGGTTCAACAATTCCCAATTTTAGTTTTAAAAATATTAAATTATTTATATATATGAATAAAGTACGAACAAAACACCTCTTAAAATAAAAATTTTGAGTTTGAAAATATAACATTATTGAGTATTTTGGGTAAAAAAATGTAAAACGTTAATGCATTTTGCGTTACCATTGAAAACAACTTTTGAAATTGCGTTTCTACTTTGAATAACATTGTTTAAAATTGCATTTTTTGATTTAAAAAATTAAAAAATAAAAAAAAATGTTAGACAACAATTGTATTTTTTATTAATAATAAAAACTGCTACCGAAACACCATTTTAAAATGACATCTGAAGTTATTTTTTTCCAAAGTGACATTGAGTTCATTGTCACCCAAATAAAGACATTTGGAACAATAACCTACCTCAACAAGGCCCATTTTTAAACTTGAGTTTCAGTGGATGGGCCTGAGAACGATTGGGGTGGATTTAGGCAATCCAGACCAGATGCAGTCCTAGTTGGGCCATAGGAGAATGTTAACATTTTTCAAGTGTATATATATATACACTAAAAGGTCCATCAGAGGAATCGAGGTGTATAACAGGCAAAGCTATTTGTAATGCAGTCCTACACTGATTGTTTTCGGTGTTTCCTAATTGTACTCTGGATATGTTAATAGTAAGTAGTAACAGCCATGCAACCCATGTTTGGGGTTTTATGATCTCATGTCACCAGGTTTTGGTTACCTGTGTCTGATTTTTAGTTTTATTTTATACGTCATACTTTGATTTGATTTTTTTGGTACTGTGTTTATAGTGATTGGTACAGTTTTTGTGCGGGTCATATTATAGTTATGCGTTGGACTTGTTTGGAAGGGTGAAGGACAAGAATAACTTTTGGTAGATAACGAAAATAACTGTTTTTTAAAAAAAGTGGACAATTTTAGCCGACGAAATACGCATATGATAATGAAGTAAGCTATCGATAATACGCATTTGAGATTAAGGTAACTTGTAATATTTTACGCACATACACATTAGGGAAAGGAGTATATTGACTCGTTATGCAATTGCATAACGCCTATTACCCGATAGTCACGTGACAAGTAGCAACTTGATTTGATATTTTGGCTGATTACGCATTGGCTGGTCAGGTATCCCGGGGGTCATTATTGGCCAAATTTTGAAAATGAGACATTTTTGTTAAAAGTTTTTAGAAAGCGATCATATTTGTCTTTTTTCCCCAAACAACTTGTTTTAGTCTAAAATTTGTTAAAGCTCCACATGTCCGAAAAGTATAATCAAGAGCAGTAAAATGTCTAACAATTGTACGTAGTTAGTGGAACACAATTGCCTTCCCGTCCACCGTGGAAGTTTATGTAATGGTGGATTCACTTGTATTGTATTAGTATGTCACTCGATTGCAAGCCAATAAAATTTCCTATTTCTTGGAAGGAGCTTTCGACAATATTGGAGGCTATTTGATAGGTTGTAGATGATGTACAATGAATTTTTCTGCAATTTCACACTAAAGCCTTTGCGAGTCCTTGAACATTTGTGGTGTTCCTTTGGTGCTTAGTGTGGTAAATATATAAGTGTTGGCTCAATTTTAGTGGTGCCCATTGTATTACTGAATTCACCACATTCTGTTGTAACAGTTCATCAGGAGGCAATGTGTCCCAAGGTTTCTTTTCTGTGTATGATACTACTGCAGATAGTGATTAGATGCTCTTAAGTCTTAAGTGTTAACATTCCTAGCTACTAGGATGACATATATAAAGGCTGTAAAAGAAGTAAGTATTTATTATGCTCTATTAAGATTTAAGGATTAACTTCTCCTGTGTATATGTCATCATTTAGGAAAACTGTTTAAGTTCTGTCACTATAATCTCTAAACTATAGAACTTAAAAATTATCACAAGATATTTGCAGCTATTTAAGTTTCTCAAGGAGTTCGCATAACTATAATTAGCGTCCATAAGACAAGGAGCCCACATTATTATGATTAGCATCCATAAGAATGGTTGTCTCTGTTTCATATTGAGTTTTTTTTTCATCCTACCTAATTTGGCTTGACACTCTAAAATCGTGCTTGAAAAGTTTGTGTTACAGGTGTTTCCTTTCTGATTAATTTTTGTCCCAGTTCATACCACATTATGACATCTGATTCTTTTTTAGCTATGTGCTCGATGATCTTATTTGGTGTATTTCTTCTTATTGCAGTTCATGTTGGGCCAGGCTTTTGTATTAAATTCTATAAATTACTCTGTAATAATAATCGTGGACATCTCTCATTGGATATTACGAAATCTGTTGATAAATGAATCCCAATTTGTTGACTATTTTTTGTTGGAGGTTATGCATCTTGTTTGTTTAAGATGAAGAAGAGCAACTACTCCTTATTCTTTGTCAATATGTTACTGACATTACACTTGTTTCAAATACTTGTCCCAGACGAAACATATAATTGCAAATATGACACTTGATGTTCATCCGAATATATCTTCAGTTCTGTAAATTCTATTTTTTGTTCCTGGTGTGTAAAAATGTATAACCACCATACCCTGGTCGGGTCCTAGTTAACTTGTAAATGCAACCCATTTTTGGTTTCGCTTTAAACATTCATGATGTTTAACGAGGAAAGCACCGGGATAGGAACTTTCTACTTGAGGTTTGAACTTGTTTGAATAATAGAACTTGGTTGCTGTGTCCTTGTGAATCTTGCTGCTATTAAGGCCGAGAATAGTAAATTGTCTGATCTGGTAGTGTTAAAAGAATCAATTTCAGGCAGTGCATATTCTTTTATTGGTGGCGTGATTATATGCGTCTTTTGTTGCTCTAAACACATAATTGTATCTACTATACATGCTCATGTAAAAGTAGAGTATCTATTAAACCTAACAAGCTAATATTAAGTGTTGAATGTTGCTTATTGGAAATTACTCAAATTTGTTTGTTTGATCATGTTCTGAGAGAGAGGTGAGGCGGTGAGTGGAAATTGATAATATGGCATTAATTAGTAAGCCCCATTACGTGCTCAAGGTATTTTTACCTCATATTAAACTGATTTCATATTTTCTTTAATTTTTGTTCTGGGGCCTCCAGGTTCCTTAAGCTACATATGACTATGAACTTGAAACTTTAGAGCTCCCATTCCCCACCCCCCAAAAATATACTCTTACTCAACAAGTTTATTATATACTTCTTGCTTTGAAGGGCAATGGTCAGATAAATATACAGTTTCAGTAGTTGGCACAACATACAAGAAGACAGCATTCTAGATTAAAGTCAATCAAGAATAGAATTTGGTGTACAGCTCTGTTAAATTTTCCCTTCTAGACAAATGAACTATTCAATGCCATTGAGACTTTGCACATCGAACAACACTGAGAAAGACGTCCTCATCGCAGGGTATCCAAAGTTTTGAGGAAGCCGTGAAATCATATTCCTCTTGAGCCTGATCAAGCAATGCCTTGAAGAGTGGGTTGTCAAGTAAAGTGATTCTGATAACAAATCTCCTGTACTCTTTACCAACATAGACTACCAAGTGACCCTTTGGGACATCTCTGGGAATATAGTCTTCTTCTTGATGAATGAAGCGCCACAAAGCCCATTGACAGCAGCTGTCACAATCAGCAGCAGGTGCAACACTATTACCCATCTTTTGCCACTTGTTAAGAAATTCTTTGCAAAACTTCATTTTTAAATTCTTCATGTATAATATATATACTAATGTTTTGTTAGAATTTTGTATTATGTAAATATCTCTAGAGAAAAAGACAGGGAGAGTGAGATGGGTATGGTATATGAGAAGTGGTTATATACAATTAAGATATATAGTACCACTTAAGAGATAATAGTGAAGAGAAATTTTGAGATGGTGATACAAAAATGAACAAGAGTTTATATAAGAGGAAAGTGCCACACTGTAGAAGAACATTAAATGATCGATATGTTCGGGTAGGTAAGTGAGATTGAGAGAGTAAAACGAAACTTTAATGTGCAAGATGTCTGCGCGTTGCCATGCTGTACTTGCTATACCTTCATTCATGTTGGTGCATCTTCATACGAAAATGTACGAACATTTTATGAAGCTATAACCTTCATAGATTCACGAAATCAGCACTCTCCCCTATTATTTTACAATATCCATTTGTAACATGCTAGTAATTACAAGTGCGCACTGCACTTTGCCCGAGAAGTTTATCCCATGCCTATTGCATATCTTATCTATACTTTTCTAATCTAGTGGGTCCTGAATTGATAACCTCCTAAAAATTCACTGATCCTCCAAGATATATATAGACAAAAAAAAAATAAGTTGATCAAGTGTTTGACCCAGCATTGTTGTGACAGTCGATGCAAGAAATTATGGGGCATGAAGTATTTTTCAGATAACTTGGAACTTTAGTTGAAGATAATAACTAAGAACTTACATCAAAGGTTGAAATTTGCTAGAATGCTTATCCACTGCTTTATCACATCTTTTTAATAAATTATATAATTGCTATTCAGTATATAAGTGATCCACTGTTCTCCTTGTGCATTGTCTTCAGTATTTATCTGCAAATTACCATTTATCTCTTTGTTTGCTCTAACTTAAGATGCTGGACAGAAGTGAGAAAGCAAAGGGAAGACATGATAAGAGATATGGGTTTAACGAGATGGAATTTTAATCAATTGGATTCTACTTTGAGTCTTGTAAGGCTGTTTGTTGTTACACAATATCCGGCCTCATCTTAGGCTCCGACTACATATGAATTGTTCGTCCTAGCATTATCCAAAAAATATTATTTAAATAAGTGTTCATCGTAAAGTCAAACCTATACATCTCAACTGCATCTCATTAGTTCGCAGATTAAAATTAACTGCATTTATAGTGAAGTGTATTGTTGGAGAAAAACAAAAGGAATTACCCCTACTTCATTATTTAGTCCATCTTTGTTCTTTTTCTGGGTGGAAACTGGCCCTTCATTCACGAATTGGCCTTCGCCTTTCTCAAAATAGCATGCTACATAATAGACTTAATATTTTCAAAGATGCACACATAATGCGGAAGTTCTTTGCAGCAACAGCCTCTCTATTCTTAGGTGTTAGCATACATCTTAGCCCTCGCTAGACCCCTCTCTATGAGCGGAATGTGTTCAGGCATGCTTGGTTTAGAGATGTCTCCATACATAGCTAAACTATGCTATAAATTTGAGTTTTGTACCTATAATAATCACCAAATTTCTAGATACTTTTAGTTACCCCTAGGTCATGAAAGGATCTGAGTTAGAGAGATTGAATGGTTACATATTTGACACATCTTAAATTGTACATAACCCATTTTGGAAGTTGCAGTACAATTTCCTCTGGCTTGTCAATAGCTGGTGAGGGAACATGTTACATATGACAATTGACAAATGTTGATTGTAGATGCCCAGCCATGACAATGAAAGGATTCATCCCCTGATGATAATGCGAGTCGCTTTCTATCCTTGAGTAGTTGAAATTTGAAAGCAAAGAGCTAGCTCTCTTGATCAGCACTCTGCTCTGTTCTGTCCATGATATTTTATTATTTTTTTTAAAATTCAATTGACTTGTTATGCTACTTACCCTCCACTTTGAAATGAGAACTGCAAAGGTTCTGTTGACTGTAGACCCCTGAGAGAATTCTTCAATTTATTGAAGTCGTTCTTAATATTTTTTATTCCTTTCAGGGAAGTTGCCCGATGGTTCATTAGATACGCATGAATTTGGATGCAATTTGGAATTGTAATGGTATGCCATGCAGTCTGCATTATTGGGTAGTTCATTGGTGTCTTAACTTTTCTTCTCATTGAGATGGAGGTGAGTTTTGCTGAGATTGTTCTTGCAAATAAAAGTACATCTACAGATACTGTAGTAGTTAATAACAGAAATTTTAGCTGTGATGGGATGTTTTTACGGGTTCACACGAGTACGGAATGTTGACATGAAATGTAAGAGTTTTAGGTCACAATTCACAAATAAAAAAAGCATTCATGTTATGAACACCTATGAGGATACTACCTTGCACCTCTACCTTCCGACCACTACATAAATTTATGAAAACAAAATATCTATTACCTCTCTGTGACTCTGCTTCTCTCTGTCTATGTATGTTTGTGTTTTCGTAGATGTATTCGTATAGTATATATTTTCTACTAATGTTTCTCAAATATACTGTATAAATGTATAAGGGTTCCAGAGTTGAATAGAATAAACAAGTGTGTTGTAATAATAAACTTGGCTCTCCCTTAACTGTAAGTTTGTAGGCAGTTATGTTTACTCTCACATTCTAGTATGCATAGATAAATTTAGATGGACAATATGTTAAATCTTTGGTTTGAGTTCTAGGCGTAATATAAGAAATGCCAGATAGAATTAACTGACAATAAGAGAGGAGATTGCATGTGGAAACTGAGCTGGCGCTGCCAAAAGATATAAATAAGCTCATGCAGGCAGGGGCCAACCTCCTGCTAACTAATAACTCACTCCCATGCTTCCTTCTGGGTGGCAACTTTCTCTCAACAGTAGGATGTTTATTTGTTTTTCACTTTTTTCTCCTCCCCCCTATTGCTCCATTTTAGTTTCACACCTGAATCGTATTCAGCTCTGAATTAGATGAATAAAGAAATACTAGTTATCTACCTATTCGAATTGGGGAGCGGTAACATGGATGTTATGTTACACAGTAACCCTTGTTTTTCATTTGCACCTCAGTTCTGTTATTTTGTAAGGCTTGTTGGTTCTGGAACTTTAAAAATGAATAATAACCCTGCAGGAGGTAACAGATGTAGCTGAATAATTTCGCCAAAACAAATGCTGCTAATTGTAAAGCAATGTACCAAAAACTGATGAGTAACACTAGTGAAGATATCTTATATTCTCTTTAAATAATTTAAGGACGTAAAACAAAGAGTAATTTGATGTATTTATTGATTATTGCGTGGGGGGCCAAAACAAGAATTATCATGAAATTAGAATATTAGATTTAATTTAGTTATATATTTGTAAAAACTTTAAGGTTGTTCGAAATTAGTCTCACTTATGGAGCTTATTTGATTAGATAAATTTTTAGGACTTTTGAGTCCTGTAAATTTTTGTTTTGTTGCTACTGTAATCTTTTACATTAAACAATGCTAATAGAATTGATTTTTTTTCCTTTACTTATAGGAGTTGTGATATCTCAACCCATCCTTCTCTCTTATTGGATTTCTTGCAGTTAATCCAGCCGAATTATCTTTTTGTTATTTTATTCCACAAATCTTTTTTTTCTATTTCTTTTTCTGCATCAAAAACACCGGATGCATACAATTCAGCCTTGGTAAATAGACTTTAACGTTCTCATCATTTTCCTTAGTATGTCTGAGTATTTTGCGATTAAGGGCATTCTATATTAGTAAACATATTCGTATTACCCCAACATACACATCAATAAAACAGTAAAAACTTGACAAGGGGTATGGTATGTATTGTTGTGGACAAAGTTGTTAGATTTACCTTCCCTGTTAATTTTCTGCACAAGGAATTTCCTTATGATGTTAAGTGAACTTTCCCCCTTCTGAGATGACAAGTTTTTGGTTAGGTTATGTAAATGCTGAGTGCTTACAAGTAATCAAACAAACCAGGACTCCATTTCTTCCTCTTTTTTCCTATGAAATATCTGTTACATATATACTTTAGTTCAAGGGAAGGATTTTGCCATTATTAACACATACAAACTGTAATTACTTGTCCACACCCCTTCTCATTGTGTAAATTGATTTATAAGGTTTTGATGTTGTCTTTAGTTGAACATGAAAGAAATACACTCGCCTAAGTTCAAAACTCTCTTTTAGTTGTACCAACAATGTTATTGCACAACAATCGTGTCACAAAATTGAGAAAATAAACAAAGAAGAAGATAATTACAAACTTCCAAATAGAGGCATCCACAACTCCTACAAACTTTAATTTGAAAATGCTATATATATTCCATTTTCCTCAGTCTATTGTCGTGCTGTTTGTCATATATGCATGACCAATGATTTTATTTTATTAAGTTTAATACTTGTGACATTAACCACAAGATAATGGCTATCCACTTATATTGAAATTAGGACGAGAGTATATTTTGAAAAGTTCTGTGAATGTTTTCTTTAAAGTAAAGAAACTTAAAAATTCTCACTGAATATCTTCAGCAATTTGAGTGTCTAAAGGAGTAGACATTGTAATTTGCATCGATAAGATGGTTTATCGCTGGCACGTGTGCCTCGGGTTTTCATTCTTGCTTCAGAAGTTTATGTCTGCAAGACGTGTTTCTTCCTGAACAATCTCTTCATCAACATCCATGTAGCATTATCTCTTTCTTCTCTCTGTGTGTCTGTCTTTTGTTTTTATTTTGAGCCTGATTATGTACTAGGTTTTCTAAAAACCACCCTGTAAATTATAATAATTGAATATTATGGTTTTTCTGTTGGGAGAGGTAATGCATCTTGTCTCTTGAAATGAGGAAGAGGACTGATATATAGATAAAACCAAGACTCATGTCTGTTGAAGAAGAAAAATTAAAAGCAGGGACGTAACTGCACCTTAATCAATGTCAAAATATACCATTTGCCAACAGTTTAACTTGTTCCAAATACTTGTCTGAGACAAAAGTATGATTGCATCTCCGATGCTGATGTTCATCTCATCTGCATGTATTTTTTTTCCGCAAGTCCTTGCATTTTGATTTGGATTGGTGGCGTGAAGAAAATATCACCACTATACAGTGCCAGACAGCTTGAGAATCAAACCTAAATCTGGTTTCCCTTTAAAGATTCATCATATTTAAAAAGGAAGAGATTTAGAGTCTTTTCTACTTGTGGTTTGAACTTGGCAGATTGTAAAGAACTTGGTTGCTACTAGCTCCGTGCAATTTTTGCTGCTATTAAGGTACAGGATATAAAATTTTAATTCTATAATGTGGTATTGATTAATGCATACTCTTTGTTTTGGCAATGTGATTATATCCATTTTGGTTGGTCTAAACACATTAGTATATCTGCTATACATGTTGAAGCGTAATAATATTAATTGTCGATTGTTGAAATTTACTCAAAATTGATGTGTTCTCTGGGTTTCTTGAGTTACCTTAAATGTTTCAACTATAGAATTGTGTATATCCCATTCCCCGGGTACAAAAAAATTACTCTTTACTCAAGTTCATGATATACTTCTTGCTTTGAAGGACAATGGTAAGAGGGATATACAGTTTCAATAATTGGCACGCAATACAAGAATTGAACAATCTAATTTAAGTTTACAATTAAGAATAGAATTTATTGAACTCGGTTGACTGTCCCCTCAGAGACAGTAGGACACTCTGATGTTTTCGAAACTTTGCACATCGAACAACGCTGAGAAAGACGTCCTCATTGCAGGGTATCCAGAGTTTGGAGGTGGCTGTGAAATCATACTCCTCTTGAGCTTGGTCAAGCAGTGCCATAAAGAGTGGGTTCTCAAGTAGACTGATTCTGATGACAAATCTCTTGTACTCTTTACCAACATAGACTACCAAGTGACCCTTTGGGACATCCCTGGGAATATTGTCTTCTTCTTGATGCCTGAAGCGCCACAAAGCCCATCGGCAGCAGCTGTCACAGTCAGCAGCAGGTGCAACACTATTACCCATCTTTTGCCACTTGTTATGGATTTTCTTAAAGATTTCCATCTTCAAATTCTTCATGTAGTGTATATAATGATGTTTCTTATATTTATTTGAAAATATCTTCACAAATATATAATGTGAGAGTGAGACGGGGATTGTATAATGAGTAGTCGTTATATATGAGGAAGATATGCCACTTAAAAGAAAACAGAGAAGAGAAATGTTGAGATGCTGATACAAAAATGAACAAGGGTTTATATAGCAGCAGGGAATGAAAAAAGACACTTTGTAGAAGAACATTAATTGATAGACATGTTTGGGTAGTTTAGTGGGAGTGAAGAGACTAAAACAGAAACTTTAATGTGCTAGATGTCTGCGCGTTGCCATGCTGTACTTGTTTTTCCTTCATGTCAGTGCATTTTCATACGAATATGTACGAACATTATACGAAGCTATAAAGTTCTATGATTTACAAAATCAGCACTCACCCCTATTATTTTACGATATCCATTTGTAACATGCTAGTAATTACAAGTGCGCATCGCGCTTTACCCGAGAAGTTTATCCCATACCTATTGCATATCTTATCTATTCTTTTCTAATCTAGTGGGGGTCCTGATTTGAGAACTTCCAAAAATAACTGATCCTCATATAAATATTTGTATACACAGAGTTGATCAAGTAAAATCTTTCAACAATGAGATAAGCTTTCAGCAAGATTTGAGTTGTTGACCGAGTATTGGTGTGATAGTGCATGAAAAGTAAGTGTTTACAGTACATTCAAGAATACCTGCTAACTGTAGTCGAAGATTATAGCTAAAATCTTCAATCAAATGATGAAAATTTGCTGAAATACTTGTCTGCTTCTATAAAAATTATTTAATTGCTACTCAGCATATAACTTGGCAATTTTAGATGCAAAATAAGCCTGTAGTGTACTGTTTTTTCGGTATGTATCTGCAAATTACCATCTCGATGACCATGAGGGTTGAACGGGATAAACTTTATCTCAATTTTCTCTGACTTTACATGCTGGAGACGAGCCAAAAAGTTACGGGAAGACAGAGCTAGAGATATGGGTTTACTGGGATGGTCATGGAAGGTTAATCAATGGGACACTACTGTAAGTATTGTAAGACTGTTTGTTTTAAGCAAAACTTTGGCCTCATCTTAGTACCAGAGTCCAAATGATTCTCCAGTGTCTACAGAGTACAGATATTATCAAAACGATTTATTAATCCTAATGATAATTAATTTATCATTAACTGAACTAAATTTGATAAGTGTATTGTTGAAATAACAAAAGGAATTATAATTTCGTTTTTTTTCTATTAGTTTGTTTGTCAGCTGGGTGGAAACCGACCCCTTAAGTCAGCAATTAATAGCCCTTTACCTCACATATAAGGAGACATCTATTGAGAGATGTCTATATAGATCAGCTAAGTTATGCTATAATTCTTAGAGTGGTACCATATTCGTAGATATTTTTCGTTACCCTAGGGTCATGCATGTAATTATGTGGATATTGATCAGCTAAACGGGACATGTAACCCGTCTTGCATCCAAGTTAAAGAGATTGAATGGATGTGCATTGGACACATCTTAGAGTTTGCATGACATACGTGGAGGTTGCAGTGTAGTTTCTTTTCTTTTTACAACATCTGTTGAATGAACATGTTACATGTTAGCTAAGATAGATGTTTGCAGATAGTGATAAATGTTGATTTATGGTACCCAGCCGTGCACAATGAAAGGGTTCATCCCCTTGATACAGTGTGAGTCGCTATCTGTACGTGGATGGTTGAATCTAGAAAGCGAACCACTGGATGTCATCCTCAGCCACTCTGTTATGTTCTGTTCTGTCCATGGTAATATTTTGTATTAAATTTTAATTGACTAGTTCTGCTACTTTCCCTCCACTTTGAAACGAGAAGTGCAAAAGCTCACTGGACTGTAGATGCTGAGAGAAATTTCTAATTTGTACAAGTTTTTATTATCTTCTTTGTTTCTATCAATGAAGTTGCCTGATGTATGCCTCAAGAGATGTTCAACCAGTTAGTAATATTAGAAATTTTAGTAATGCTGGGTAGTCTTTAGGGTTTAACCATGGTGAACCAAATGTTGAGAATGAGCTGAGAAATGAGAGTTTTGGACCACAAATGCAAGAAGCATGCATGTTGTGAAAACCTATCAAAATACTATGCTCATCTACCTTCCGACCAGTATATTTATCATGAAAACAAAACATCTATCACTTTCATCTATCTATCTCTGTGTGAGTGTGTGTGTGTTGGGGGGATGTATAGATGTAATATACAAGTTCTTTTCATG
The DNA here is from genome assembly GCF_009905375.1 of Apium graveolens. Lineage (NCBI taxonomy): Eukaryota > Viridiplantae > Streptophyta > Magnoliopsida > Apiales > Apiaceae > Apium > Apium graveolens. The sequence continues at coordinate 208,750,138 of NC_133656.1, forward strand.
TTGCACAAAAAAATGACTGCAATGGCTTTGCATTTTAGTAAAAATGAACAAGGTTGTTGTACTGATGAAATTGGTTAGTAGAGCTGGAGCTGAAACGAACCAAGTTACTGGATAAGAAATTCTGAGTTAGAATTACAACTTGATAAACCAGACTCGTTTTGTTTTGATAAGAAAAGATTTTTTATGTCAGATATATTTATTGAGTCTTTTTTTGTTGTTAGTTAAACATACGCATACCTAGCTTGTCGTAGACAAAATTTCAACCCTCGACATCCCGTAAAAGGATTGTGCTAGGCACATTTTAGTTTCCAGATTGAGGAGACTTTTTACCCTTGGTTCAAGGGCTTTCAAATTGAAGACTATGTCACGGAGAACTGTAGTTGGTAAAACATGATGGTTAGAGATAATTGATGACATGAATGTACTGACAACAAGAGAGGGGATTACACGTGCAAACTAAGATGGGCCTGCCAAAAATATACTAAAAGAAAAGGCTCTCCGGCAAGGAGGTCCCAAGCTCCTGCAAACTAATAAATCTCTCCCATGCTTCTTTCTGGGTGGCAAATTTTTTCTCAACCATGGAAATTCTTATTTGTTTAGGTTCTTCACCCTATCTTCAGCTCGGATATGAATGAAGAAACATTAGTTCTCTATCTATCTATCTATCTATCTATCTTTCAAGATTTGATCAAGTCCAGTTTCACCATTGGATTCATTGTTGGTATGGAATGTTAGTTGACAGATCACCATGTTGTTTGCCAGGCTGTTTTTATTGATTTGACATGAAGAGTTAAAGCCCAATGATCAAGCTCTGGGTTGTAAAGCTGCTACACATTGATTCCGACTAACATGCTCCGTAGCAAACATTTCTTAATTCTAATGCGTTATAAACTTTAATAGGGTAGGATTTCTTAAAGTCAAGACTTCTGATGCACTATCACTTTTTTTTTTTTAATTATTAAGGTTAAAAAATTGATTTTCAAAATAGTTATAAACACTACAAGAAATGGCACATTCTATAACAGAAAATTCCGTTGACAAAATTGAATTTCCGTAGCAATTTGAGAATGGCGACAAAATATGTGACGGAAAAATATGCGGCTAAAATCTTGCTAAACTTTTAACAACAGAATTTTGCTCCGTTATCAATTTACTAACGAAATTACAATACATTATCAATCATTTATTTTTGTGTTGACCCGTCTGAAGAACCAAATATCAACGGAATTCCGTCAATTTTTACCAACGAATTTATTACATATATTTTTGTTAGAGATTAGTAACCAACCCAATGACATATATTCTGTTGAGAAAAAATGGGTTTAACTTTTATTCAATATATATATTCGGTTATAATTCTATCATTAATGTCATGTCAAAATTTTTGAAATTTCAATTTTTTTCTGTTATATATAATAATATTTATACCTAAATAAAAGTAAATTTTGAATTTAACTTGATATTGATAGAGATGATGAATATTAAAAGGAAGTCTGTTTACTAAATACATGAAAGTTTACTAAAATGAATATTTAGGTAAATATTAATTACAGGACACAAGGAAAAAGACCCCATATATCGATTGGAAAACCACAACATGTCCGGTTCCGATATGTTGAAAAATGAATAAAAGAAAGTAACAGAATTGCAGTGCATTGATACCGATATGTCTGTGTTAAATATCGTATAAACATTCACATGTCAGTGAATCTATCAATCATATTCCACACCAGCTCTCGGTCTGCTGACCCACACCACTTCACTGTAATACCAAGTTATTATCACCTCCTGTTATTATCTATCTGCTTGTAATTCATTGTTAATGTTATAAAATTCTAAAAATATCACGATTTTAGAAAAAAAAACACATACTCATCTCTCAGATGTCAGTATCAGATGCTGAATGCCTGATTATAAAATGTAAATAAGTTTTTAATTGCGGAAACAATAGAAAAACTGAGCTTAACCTGGTGACACTTATATCTATGGCCTAATTACAAACTACATAATCCTTTCAGCTACAGCATAACCTACTACGAATCATAATTTCAAATGCATAATCAAAATAGTTAGGAAGCAGGTAATTGTACAAGCAGGAAATCCAATAATGCACCAACCTGTGTTTAACAAAAGAGTTGCCACTGTATATGAGTTAGGAGGGTAGTAGTTAGGAAACATGAATTACTCCTTTACTTTCCGGAGCATGTGTTGTGGTTGTGTATCAACTAAATGTTCAACTGCATGCACGCAGGCATCCCCAACAACTGCATAAAATATGATAATGCAGTGCCATGAAAATAACATACCTTTTTACTGTTTGACACACTCTGCTTCAAATTTTTTTATAATTTTTTCAAAGCCAACTCAAATTGCAACTGAGGTGAGAATTTACCTAATTTTTGTGAGCGTGCCGAAAAGAGAGCAAAACAGTTCGATAAATGTGATAACTGTGACAATGGAGATGTCATTTTATAAGATAAACAATTTTTTAAAGTGAATTACTTCTTACTAGATCATTTTGATATATTACTTCTAGAGATATATTACTATTATCCAGATTTGAGCAATTTAAATATATGAGCAGATTTTTAGATTTCAATTTAATTTGACAAAGTTTTGGATTAAGTGATGATTTGAAGGGATTTTGCATGAATCTTGAATAAAAAAATTAAACATGATTTGTTTGTGATATCCAAGAAAATGTCATGCGTCTCTAGTCAAGATCATAACGGAATGCTTTTGTGCAGAAGTGAAAGAAAAAGAAATTGATATGTTTGAACTTTTTCAAAAAGTACGCAAATCTATTATTTATCTAGGTAAATAGGGTCATAAGGTGAAATCACAATTTTGCTTTTTAAAATTGAAAAATTATAAAAATGTCATTGTTATATAGTTTTTATTAAAATAAAGTACTATTAGTTTATCAAACAAGAATCAAACCCCATACCTCCTACCTACAAATTTCCACATGTGCTACATAACTTTTAGTTCAACTTTGAAATTTTTATTAAATAAATCATATTACCTCTTTCTTACCAAAAAAGAATTTACAATTTTAACTTTTGAGTGAATAAAAATATTGGTTTATATTACTTACATGACTCTACCTTTTTAGTTTATTTTTTGTAATTTTATTATAAACTTTTTAAACAGTCACCACTTGTTGTTAGAGGTGAACAACGGGTCAGAACCGAACCGGAATCGAAAGAACCGAGAACCAAAATAGCAATATTTCAAGAACCGAACCGGACCCGTTTATATGTAAGAACCGAACCGGAACCGAACCGTAAATTTCGATTCGGTTCGGTTCCGAACCGAAAGAATCGAAGTTATATTTTATTTTTTATTTATTTATTTTACATATTATTTTATATTTCTAACTTTTTAAATTTTGATTAATTTTGATTATTTATTAAGGGCAATTTAGTAAAAAAAAATATTAGTGGTGGATCATTTTAAATTCGATTACTTCATAATATATAAGAAGAAAAATATTTATAAAAATATTCGAAACTCCATATATATTTAAAGAAACGAGTAATACAATAAAAATCGTATTTTTCTTAAAATTTATCAAAATATTATAAATAAGAAAACATAATACGTAATATATATACATATTTATATATATATATATATATATATATATTTGTATTTATTCATTTATATACGGTTCGGTTCGGTTCTTACGATTCTAGTATGTTAAGAACCGAACCGAACCGATAACCGAAATTTCTAGAAAAACAAGAACCAAACCGGACTCGAATCAGTGAAGAACCGAACCGGAACCGCAATTTTTGCTCGGTTCGGTTCGGTTCTCGGTTCTGAACCGGGAAATGCTCACTCTTACTCGTTGTTAGGCAAAAAAAACACAAACACACATATATAAATTATTTTGTTAATTGTTATGATTTATATATTTTCTTATATATAATATCAAATATTTCTTTGTATTTTATTTGGATTTGTTTTTTAAAATCATAAATCAGTTTAATTAAATTTGACTTTGTAAGTTTACCGAATCAAGAGTATTCAGTTTAATTCGGGAGTACTTGTAATGTATACTCGGATCAAAAATCAAATATATTAAAAAGTTAATTTTTAAAACTAATTTATTAGTATATATAAGTGTAATATAAAAATTTCTGGGATCGGGCGGAGTCTCATTTCTGCCCGACCCTAACTATGTGTGTGTCTATATAATAATAATAATAATAATAATAATAATAATAATAATAATAATAATAATAATAAGATTTAAAATATTAATATATTTTTAAAAATAACCTATAATTTTCTTGATCAATTTTTTACAATATAATATAGTATGTATTTTTAGTTTTTAATTTGTCATTTCTTTATAATATAAATCAATTAAATGTGATTTGATATTAAAAAATTAAGATATTATTAATGTTTTTATATAATAAGAATTAGTAAAAAAATCATAAAAACTTATTAAAAATACAGAATTGTTATTTTTAATTATTTCTCGAATCCCGCGGGAATTCCCTTTCGGGGTTCGGACGGTGACAACACTTCCTAACTCCGAATTGACCCGATGCATATCCCTACAAATAAATTTCAATTTTTTTGATAGAATAATATAGCTTTGATTTTTTTATTAATTAAACTAATAAACCTGACAATAAATATATAATCTCAAAATTCAGCGAGAATCGAATATTACTACGATAAGTAAATCTCACCACTTTAATTATCAAATCCAACTTTAACAGTATGTATGAAAATAAAAAAGTAAGACAATTTAGTGATGAACTTTATGTAATCACATTTTAATTTATTTAGATTTTGAAGATATAATCAAATTTATAAAAATATATTATTCATTATTACGTAATTGCTACGCGAATATAAAATAAAAATAAAATAATTATTTCTAGTATTCAAAAATTATTTTTTTATAGGTGCAAGTTCGTTTGAGATAATATTTCAATATATATACAGACTCGTGCCTCGCGCGGACTTTTACGTTAGTTTACTATTATATTGCGACAATTTTGTAAGAGATTGTTAACTATTCCGATTACAATGACTATGGCGGAACGAAGTTTTTAAGTTAAAATTAATCAAGTAGCATCTCCACTCTATTATGTCATAAGAACGGCTGGATAAATTAATTAGGTTATTAATCGAGAAATATATAAGTGCAGATTCTAATTTTTGAAGGTTTAATTGATAATTTTACTAATAAAAATGTGAGAAGAAATTCTTTGAATGCGTGAGTTCTTATAAACGCAAAAATAAAATAAAAAGCTACGTAGGATATCTTGTTTCTCGTAAACAAGGCCGGCCCTGACTAGGAGGAAGAAGGCAGCCTGTAAATGTGTGAGGTTTTTGACCTCGATGAGCCTAAGCCATTACTGGTATCTGGAGTAATAAAGTATTCTCGTGAAAGTGGACGGAGAGTTGTTAATTGTTACTCCCTCAACATTCAATTCTATACATTACTTTTAGTCACGCTTTTCAATACTCGTTTAAATTATAGTTTCATAATATTTTTTTAATTTTTTTTTCTAAATAAAAGTTTCATGTTTAAACTTTTATTCAATTTTTTTTTTAAAAAAGACATCATAAAACAATACTTTATAAAAATCTCAAAATACGTGCAAACAGTCCACGTATACAATCCAGAGGGACGGAGGTAGTAGTTGTTTGTTACTCACATCACATGCCGGGATTTCACTCGTCAAAATATATAACTAGCATAATAACCCCTACGAGGCACGAGTTATTTTCTAGAGTTTTTTTTATACATGTAATTATAATGTTTTTAGTTATATTCTTATTTGTAAATGTTGTATAATGTCTATTTATATGTGTATCATTTTCATACAAGACATTACCAAATTACACAACGTTTCCAATATAGCTCGTTAAGAAAAAAATATATATATTCTTGTTTGTGTTGTATAATTGTATTCAATGAATGAATATAAACAGGGTAGTCAGTGTACGTTTAAAATGAAACAAATAAACTTAATATGTAGAATGTTGTTGGTATGTTTACAAAGAAAAAGTTAAAAATTAACATATATGTTAAATACTGACCAAAAAATTTGAATATTATTTAAATAAACTATATAATTGTTCTATAATATTACTGAGTTCTCTACTAACTTACAATTAACTTACTCAATTTAAAAAGATAAAAAATGAATAACTGAATTTAGAATTACTTGCAATCATTATATAAAATAATATAAAATTTACACTACCGTTAATATAAAAGTTGATTTTAATGAAAAATGTTAGTTTTTGAAATTTAACGTATGTATGCTTGGAAAAATGTTAGTTTTTTTACACTACTCTTAACAAAATAAGATTAAGTTATATGTGTCTATGTTAGCATGTGAATTATCATATGTTACATTTCTTAGGAAATTAAGATGGTTTCAATTATTTATATGCTAAATATCTGATTTATGTACATGTATAATCATTATTAATATCTGGTGAGGTAATTGATTACTTAAATAACATGTATTTATAATTATTCAAAAATTAAAATTATGTAATAAATAAATTAAAATAATTTATATATGGTATTCACATTATCACTGACAAACAATCCATATCTGTTTTTTACACGACCGAGTATCAATCATGTAACATAAAAATAAATTATATATTGTAAGACTTATTATTGATGTTCATGATTTTTTTCAAGAATTTGAAGGAAAAATTGTAATTATATTGTTATTTAAACTATTTTTAAGTTTCTTTCATTACAACTCTAATATTTCTTCATATAATAATTTGATAATATTGTATACTATTCTCCTAAAATTAAATATTTTTCAATTCGATTAAGTTTTATAAATATTAGTTGAACTCGTTAATTCCTTCAAATTATTGAACAATATATTGTTTTTAAATAGTATAAAAATGTATTAAATCAAATTCTACAATATTGTATAGATATAACTTTTATTTGAATAATTCAAAATATTAAAATAATTCAAAATATTTGTACAATATTATCTTGATCAATAAATATTTTTTATCTAAACGAATTCTTTTTTAAAATGCTAGTTTTTTTTAAAGTGAAAAATAAAAAATAAATCGATTTAATATATCATCGTAGTTTTAACAAATCTCGTGAGACCTCATATCAAATTTCAAATATTTTTAAAATCGGGACAATTCCCGAAACACTATTGCGCTACGAGTGAAATTAATAATTTTAATACAAATAATCAATTCACTTGATCCTATAAATACCTCAAACACATTAATTTATATTAATATACGATATCAAAAAAAATCACATTATTGGTAAGATATTCTCGTCAAACTTGTAATTTAAATTTACTAAACGTAGAATGTGACAATATTTTTCGGCTAGTCATGTAGTCAAATTTCTAGTATTTTTTGAACAATGGGCCAAATTCTGATTTCAAATTTAAAATAAACTAAAATTCATTGACTCGTAATAATTTAAACTTATCTAAATATTTAATACCAATCTATATTATTTATATATAGGCGATTCTATTTTAAATATTTTCTTTAAAAATTATATATGTACATTTTAATTACATTTTATAATAAAAAATATGTTAAAAATATATGAGATATATTTTCAAACTAAAAACTAATAATAAATAAGATAATAATTCATTTATGTACTATGCCTAACTTTATATTTGGAATTCAGTTCTTTAAAATTAATTGTACAAATATTCAAGTAACTATCATTTTTTTGCAGAATTCAAGTAGCTATCTTTAAAGTTAAATAATACATTTTTTTAGGACATGTGACAATATCGTGTAGTGGTACGAGGTTTTATAAAAGAATGAAGTAACTCGAGTTCGATTTCCACAAAACACAACTTTTATATAAATATTAAAAACATGGGTAGTTTAGTGTTTTCAATGAGACTTTTTTATCTCAAAATATTATCCCCTTGTTGTGCTATTATATATAAACTAGCATAATAACCCGTGCGAGGCACGGTCATTAATTATAATGTTTTTAGTTATATTCTTATTTGTAAATGTTGTATAATGTCTAAGGTATTTATGTGTGTATCATTTTCATACAACACATTACTAAATTACACAACATTTTCAATATAACTTATTAAGAAAAATATATGTATTTTTATTTGTGATATATAATTGTATTTAATGAATGAATATAAACAGGCTAGTTAGTGCACGTTTAAAATGAAACAAATAAACTTAATATGTAGAATGTCGTTGGTATGTTTACAAAGAAAAAGTTAAAAACTAACATATATGTTGAATACATAGTTTACCAAAAATTTTGAATTTCATTTAAATAAACTATATAACTGGTCTATATTATTACTGAGTTCTCTACTAACTTACAGTTAACTTACTCAATTTAAAAAGATAAAAAATGAATAACTGAATTCAGAACTACTTGCAATCATAATATTAAATAATATAAAATTTACACTACTATTAATATAAAAGTCGATTTTAATTAAAACTGTTAGTTTTTGAAATTTAACGTATGTATGTTTGGAAAAATGTTAGTTTTTTTACACTACTCTTAACAAAATAAGATTAAGTTATATGTGTCTATGTTAGCATGTGAATTATCGTATGTTACATTTCTTAGAAATTACGATGGTTTCAATTATTTATATGCTAAATATCTGATTTATGTACATGTGGAATCATTATTAATATCTAGTGAAGCAATTGTTTACTTAAATAACATGTATTTATAATTATTCAAAAATTAAAATTATGTAATAAATAAATTGCAATAATGTATATATGGTATTCACATACAAACAATCCATATATGTTTTTTACGCGACCGAGTATCAATTATGTAACATAAAAATAAATTATTTATTATAAGACTTATTATTGATGTTCATGATTTTTTTTCATGAATTTGAAGGAAAAATTGTAATTATAATGTTATTTAAACTATTTTTAAGTTTCTTTCATTACAACTCTAATATTTCTTCATATAATAATTTGATAATATTGTATACTATTTTCCTAAAATTAAATATTTTTTAATTCGATAAAATTTTATAAATATTAGTTGAACTAGTTAATTCCTTCAAATTATTGAACAATATATATATATATATATATTTTAAATAGTATAAAATGTATTGAATCAAATGCTACAATATAGTATAGATATAACTTTTATTTGAATAATTCAAAATATTAAAATAATTCAAAATTTTTGTACAATATTATCTTGATCAATAAATATTGTTTATCTAAAAGAATTCTTTTTAAAATGCTAGTTTCTTTAAAGTGAAAAATGAAAAATAAATTGATTTAATATATAATCGTAGTTTTAACAAATCTCGTGAGATCTCATTCCAAATTTCAAATATTTTTAAAATCAGGACAAGTCCCAAAACACCGCACTATGAGTGAAGTTAGTAATTTTAATATAAATAATCAATTGACTTGATTCCATAAATAACTCAAACACATTAATTTATATTAATATAAGATATCAAAAAATTTCAAATTATTAGTAAGATATTCTCGTCGAACTTGTAATTTAAATTTACTAAATGTAGAATGTGACAATATTTTTCGGCTAGCCATGTAGTCAAATTTCGAGTATTTTTTGAATAATGGGCCAAATTATGATTTCAAATTTAAAATAAACTAAAATTCATTGACTCATTATAATTCGAACTTATCTAAATATTTAATACCAATCTAGATTATTTATATATAGACAATTCTATTTTCAATATTTTCTTTAAAAATTATATATATACATTTTAATTACTATTTATAATAAAAAAAATGTTAAAAATATATGAAATATATTTTCAAAATAAAAAATAATAATAAATAAAATAATAATCCGTTTATATATTATGCCTAACTTTATATCTGAAATTCAGTTCTTTAAAATTAATTGTATATATTTAAGTAACTATCATTTTTTTTTGCGGAATTCAAGTAACTATCTTTAAAGTTAAATAAAATATTATTTTAACACACTTACTACATATTATGTGTATGATAAAAAATACATGTGACAATATGATATCGTGGTATGAGGTTGTATAAAAGAATGAAGTAACCCGAGTTAGAAATATTCCCCTGTTGTGCTATTATATATAGAAGAGAGAAGAGAAGAGATGTCAAATAATTGGAGCTATCTTTGGGCTTGGGCCAGTTCTGTTCAAGCAGTTTTCATTTTTGGACCAAGTCTTTTCTTGTACAATGATGTATTTTTAAATATATCATAGTACATGACAAAACAAACATTTCTCTGGTGTATACTCTGCTCCATATCCCGTTAAATTATATACAGATGAATTGGATGAGAAAGTTAAGAATATTGGAATTTAGTGGAAAAAAGTAATAAAAATAGGTAAGCCAGTATAACTAATCAATTTAAAATGTATAAAGTTACTGTATTAAATGAAATAGTGGATTTATTTAATTTTTATGGGATAAATTTAACCATTTATGATCATTTTTAAAATGTAAAAAAATACTTAAAAATAAAATGTAAAATGAACGCAAAGAAATCCAACCACTTGCAGAAATAGAGGAAAGTCGTATGTAAAAAGAAGGCTGATGAATGATCGATTGGCAATTCCTGATATTGTAGCTGTCAGCGGGGTCAATTGTTGCCTGCCGTGGAATCCAGTTCGTGCCCCTATATTTACGAATCATTTCTTCAAAATAAACAAAAGTTTTCTGAGGGTTATTGTAATTACAAAGTAAACGGAGTATACAATTCTTTGAGGTTTTAAAAAGACCAAATATAATGGGCTGTTTGACTCATTCTTATAAGACCATAAGAGTAATACTTATAATGGTTAGCATCTTAAATTTTGTCAATTTGTTATTTCTTATTTGTTTGTAAGAGACGGTTATATTAAATAATTATTATTTTATTAATTATATTTGTTAAAAGACTAAATATGTCTAAATGACTATAATCGTATCTAAATTTCATTATATTATAACAACTATTTATAAAAAATTTGTTTTCAAATAAATAAGTTCATAAACTGACCTACTAATTCGATTCTGAAAAATATATATCCGACCTAATTAAATATATTATATGTTTAAATTAGAATATTTATTTAAAATTACATAGATTGTTCATAATATTCAAATCTTGGACAAATTTATATAATAATTATTACTATTATATGTAATCATAAATTTGATTTAAAAAATTCTACAAATTGAAAATAAACAAACAAACTTCAACTCAGTTTACGTGAAATTGAATTTATTTTTCATTAAGGATTTAGCTTGGGAGATATTAGGTGTGTGGTATATCAAAAACTTTGAGTTTGTGTTACCTTTAAAATGTACTGCGCGAGTCGGGATATATGCAATATATATATATATATATATATATATATATATATATATATCAATTGAGCCGGTTAGTATTTTTCTTTATAACGGAAATGTGAGTCCATATTTAACTATATTGTCTAAGATGTACAGATTATTTTCAATCTTATACAATTTTTTAAAATTTAATTTGTATTGAAAATTTTAAGATATAAAATTTGTCATTAAAAATGTTTAATGAGATGATTTGATAATAATTATATAAATAAACACACATATATGTTAGTGAAATCTTTTAAATACGAGATATTTTATAAAAAGATAATATATTTGATTGAAATATATAATTTTATTGATATATCTTTGATTGAAATATATAATTGTATTGATATTTTTAGGTGTGTATACAAATGATAATTATGTTATAATTGAAAAAATTAATTTTAGCACAAATCATAAAATAGTGCGAATTATCCCTAATTTAAATTTAGTCTTATTTTAGCCCAAATTAATTGTACACATTATTAGTTTTAGCCTAAAACCGCGACCAAATATACTTTTTTATTCCTGATGAATAATATATATTATTTTGTCTTATTCCAACACTATTATATAAAATGACGAATTATCTCTAATTTCGTTTTAATAAGATACCATTGATATTATTGATATAAAAAAAAACTTGTATTTATATAAACATCTTATATCAACTAAATCAAAATAATTATATTTAGTTTGTTTTCAATTTTATTTTAGTCCAGGTTGAATATTATTTTATTTTAATTTGGATGAATAGCATATTGTCTTTTTTTCGATTTCATTAAATCGACCAACAAATTATTTTTAAATTTTAATTTTATTTTAACCCGATTTAATAATACTTTGTTTATTTTAAAATATTTGGATAAAAATAAATAATATTAAAATTAAAAAATTAAAATACATTTACTTTTTAAATTAATATTTAACATCTAAATTGGATGCTCAATTAGTTGAGTTCATCGGCCTACAGTTATACGGATCCCAAATTCGGAGAAAAGGGTTCATGAAACTCTTTAAATTGGACATTTGTAAACACTTTTATAATCGTAGATGATAGTAGTTAAAAAAAACTGAACATGTGATTTAATTCAAATTAATGGACGTGATCTCAAATTCGGGAACTAACTTTTGTTGCATTGCATTAAACTGAGCAAAAACAACATTTTACTTTAATTTCTCGAATTAATTTTATGTAACGAAAATCAGGGAAGTTAGTAGAAGTTAGAGATGTTTTTAATTAATTTAAACGGAGTTAATACGTCCATGGCAATCCATCATTGTTGGTTGACAAACAGCAGCATCGGGTGTTTGTTCTTTTCGTCGATTTTTTTTATAAAAATCTATTATTTTAATGATTTTTTTATTTGTAAAGTAGTTGATTATAAAAATATATGTAAGTAGATAATGGTAAATAAGTAAAATTAGTATACCAAAAATAGTTACCTTACCAAAATTTTTAATTTTCGTTTTTCATAATATAGTAATAGATGGTTAGCTATATTTATTAATATTATTTTAATATTATTTTTAGATATTAAAATAAATTTAGCTTACATTTAATTAAATATATGTAAAATAAAAATATATTTAATAAAATAGTAATTTCAATATATATTACAGTTGGAATATAATAAAATATTTATATTTGACCAAACATAATTAATAAATATTATTTATATATCTATTATAAAATATATAACTATATTATAATATATTATATTTATATAAATTTGTAATGTATATTAAAATAATTATAAAAGTTACAAATATTAAATATAAAGAAGTGTTTTAAAACATATGTATTAAATGTAATATAAACATATGTACTCCCTCTGTCTCATTCAATTCTCTACATATTTTTTTCGACACTCGACACACATTATAAGGTAAATATAAATGTTGTGGAATAAAAATTAGAGTGTGTTAGTAATTATTAATGGTTGCTCTCGCGTTCGGGACTATCGGTCCTTGCAAGATGCCTACTCTTGCATACGTAACTCTCTGTGGTAGAGAATTAAGCCAAAAACGGTTGAGGGGTAGAGCCCTTTATATAGAGGTGAGTCTAGGGTTAGACTTGTGTTAGGGGACTCGGTGGGCAAGTCTCCAACTTAGATGGTGATTAGGAGTCCTATAAGGGAAGGAACTTCAGAACCTTCTATGTAGGATTTTGAGTCCGTTTAGGACACATGTCTCTACTCTTTCAACCGTATTGGGCCTAGTCCATGAACAGTTTGTGTTCGTGGACCTTGACGACCTGCTGGTGGGACTTGTCTACATGGGTCGTCTTGAGTCTGCTATGAGTTCGGATCAGACAGGTCTGTACTAGAATTCAGACAAGAAACCCAAGTGTAATTAATGCGACATTTAATGTGTTTTTAGGATGTATTTTCTATCCATATCATTTGCCCCCAACTTCCAGGAACACTGCTTGAGTTTTCGTGAAAGTTATAATGGTCTTTTCGTGACTCGAGATACTTTTGGCCCTTCTCAGGTATCGCCCCTTCATGGGTATCGCCGTATCATCTTAAAGTGTGGAGCGACCTACACATTTACAATGACTTATTAGTGTGAGTATACACACTTAAGGCCTTTGCAAAAGCTATTTGGATAGTGTTCATTACTAAAATATCCTAATCGAGACTAAAAAACGAGCATTTATCACCCTTTAACCTTCGTCAAGTTTAATTATAGGGTGAAAACTGCTAACTGGCCCTAATCGGGGCTAATCGACCCTAATCGGGGATAATTTCCATGTACAAGCTGCTAACTAGGCTTAAATGAGCCTAATTTTAAGCTAGAATGCACTAATTGGCCTTAATCGAGGCTAATCTGCCCTAAACGGGGCTAATCAGGACTAATCAGCATGCATAAGAAACTAATTATCCTTAATTCACACTAATCACGAGAGTGAATAGGTTAAACGACCCTAATTTGGGCTAATTTCATCACACGAGTCACTAATATCCCCTGATTCGGGTTAATTACGCTTAATATACACTAATCGGCCCTAATCTGGGCTAAATTTCACTAATCGGCCCTAACGGGCGATAATCCTAAAATCCTGATTTTTTTAAAAAAAATCGATTTTTTTCTGTTTTTTTTTCATTTTTACAAAAAAAATTGCAAATTTTCGCAGGGGGATCGCCGTTGCCGAGCAGGACCTCCTGTTGCAGGAAGTCATGCTCGGCCACGTGCCCTCATTTGTGGCCTGGTCGGCCTCATGTGGTCGGCCACCTCCTGGTCGGCCAGGGGCAGGTCCTCCTGCTCCTTGCTAACCAGGGGTGTTTGCTCCAATTTTTTTTTAGAACCTTCTACTTAGACTCAAGCCCTTTGTGCTCTTTGCTAGGCTATTCTTACTCTTAGTTATCTATGGAATTAATCTCCTGGTTGTCCTAGAGTTCCTCAGGGTTCTGCTACGCTTGTTTCAGTGACCGTTCCGTACTCATTCTTCCGAACATTCTGTACTCGTTCTTACTGAACGTTCTGTTCTCTATTGAACTTGTTCTATAAGAAGTCCTATACTTCACTGAACTTGTCCAAACTTGTTCTATAGGATATTCTGTACTCCAACGGGCTCGTTCTCTTAGTCATTCCAGTCTTCACGAAACTTAGCTCCGTTGGGAGTTATCCTTTTCAAAAAATCTCCAAGAGACTTCTCAGAAGGGTCTCCGGAACAACTTCAGAAGGCCTCAGGGCTCTCTTATAGGAGCTCCTGGTCGGCCCCAAGGCCCCAATTGTATCCTGATCGTCCATGCTTGGTCTTAGTAGGCCTTATGGCCACTTTAAGGGGGGTCTGATCAGCTGGGAGGAAAAGTTCTCTGAATTCGTCACGGTAAACGCTTTACTCTTCACGAAACTTGTTTCTGTGAATCTTCTGGTCTTCACAGAACTTTTTCTCGCTAACGTACTGATCTTTATGGAATTCGTTCTCGTGAACGTCCTAGTCTTCATGAAACTTGTTTTCGTTAGAGGTCAACCCCTTCTTACGAATTCACACAAAATTTCTCAAGGGAGCTACCAGAACAACTTTGGAAGGCCTCAAGGCTCTCCTACAGAGGCTCCTGGTCGGCCATATGGCCTCCTTTTGTAGTTTGGTCGGAAAAGGCTGGTCTTAATGGACCTGAGGCCCTCCGGGCTGTCCTACAGAGGCTCCTAGTCACCTTATGGCCTCCTTTTATAGCCTGGTCGGCCAGGGCTGGTCTTAATAGACCTTGGTAGTCTGATCCGTCATGAGGAGAACGTTCTGCTTTCGTACTCGTGAGCACTCTGGCCTTCACGAAACTTGTTCAACTGAGAAGCTAATCTTGTACTAATCTTTATAAGCTTTGCTAATCATGGTGATTAATGAAATCAACTCTTAACTAAGGCTAATGGCTTATATTTAGTCACAGCCGGGCTTTTCTCGGAGGACTGATACGATAAGCGGTGTCCTGCATCGCTTTCTTCATTTATTATGTCATCATTTCCTTTTTTTATATCATTTTTATGCACCATTTCCGGTATTCTTTCGAGAGGTACCTGCTAACACGAACCAAATAGAGTTATGACATGTTGTAGCAGGTAGCTCTTTTCCTATAAAAGAAGATGAGAAGTGTTCATTTTCATTCACAGTTTCATTTCTCAACTTCTCAAATTCTGAAACTCTTCACAAGCTCTCAATCCTTCTCAAGCTTTTCAAGGATATCTCTAGGTTAAGGTCCCAGGAAATTCTCTTTCTCCCAGAAGGAAGCTATGCACAAGAAGGTGTTGTGTATATGTTGTGTACTTGATGATTTCATGAACAAAACACCTTAGTAGATTTTACTTAGTGAAATAATGTAGCACTCGACGTATAAGATTTATAGTCCCGGCGGATGACTCATTATAGTCCCGACGGATGATGACTTATATAACACCCTCCAAATCCGGGGTATAGATTTGGGGCATTATTAACAACAATTACCAACTAAACCTGCACAAGCGGAATATAAATATAATAATTACCCCGAACTATCACTACTCAGGATCTTTTAAGGTCTGAGTTGAAAATAAGAACCACATACTACACTTTATTACAAACCCAACTAAATAAAACCTATCTCAAGAACTCTCTTTGTTACAAAACTTTATTCTATCTACAATCTCACTACACAACTTTTATTCAACTACACAAGACTTTTATTCAACCCAATATTACTAATTATCCTGCTACACCTGATCTGGCAATTCAAAGCTCTCTTCGGGAATAGGAAGGAACACTCTTGGTATAAGGGGGTCCCGCTGCTTGACTCGCTTCTTGACTATGCGGGTCCTGATGGGTTTCATTCTCTACCTTAACTGTAAAACAATAGGAGTAACAATAAAAAGGGATGAGCCAAAATTGCTCAACAAGCCTGCAACAAAATATATAGTATAAAGAAAGAGAAATGAGTGAACCAATAAGCTGCTGGTTGGAACAACCATCTGAATCTGTATTGGATAGTAATTTGCCAGTGCTGGCGAGTACCAAATGAACAAGACTGGAAAAAAGAACCAATATATGCACTATAACCTGCTGATCAGTCAGAATATAGTGCGAATCTATACCCAACTGCATAGACCCAACCAACATAAGGAGTACTCAGGCAACTATGGCCTATTAAATAGTGGTCTGGGTAAAACCCAGCCCGTATAGTAACCATCCAGTCCAAGGCTGAGCATCCGGAACAATCCGAATGCTATTGATATATCCAAACACCGGGATATACCAGAGTATATGTAACAAGGGTAAAGGAATTGAAATATGAACAGGAAATTCAATAAATTGGGTGAATCAAGAATTGAAATGAAATTGGAAACAAGCAATAATAAATGGGTAACAGTGTATATGAACAATGATTATCAAAGAGAACTGATACGATAGAAAAGAAATATAAATCACTATTCTGAATTTAGAATTGGAGAAAAACTTGCCTTGTGCGTACTTAACCTGGTTTAACTCACCGCCTTCTGACCCTAGCTTGCTTTGCCTTGCTAACACTGAACAAATCATGAAAAGATAGGCGTTTAGATAACTTACTATATACGTGTATCTTGAATTGATATCACGCAACCTTATCAGTCTACCCATGCGTTTCTATCTGACTCGCATATATATACATACATTTATACAGCACATCTATTCACATAATCACGTAAAGCACGTAGCACATAAAGCACATAATCAATTTCTAGATTTATAATTATTTTTAGAATCAATTCTAGACTTATACCTGCATTACTAGTCTTATCTGATTTTATTATAATTTTTCGGGATTTATTCGGCTCAATTATACCCCTATTAGGACCTACGAACTATCAATTATCACCCAACCACTCTCTTTTCGGAAGAAATTATAACTTACAACTATTTTTATTGGATTCGTCTCATTTTTCTGAGTCTGGAGGTCTTTGTTTCACTCAAATCGGACTAACGGTTGAATTATTATGAATTAAACAAGATTTAATTAATTAATAATTAATTATAATTAAACAATCCTTAATTATATTTTTAAATAATTAATTAATAATTATTATATTTTAAAACAATTAATCCCTAATTATTAGGAATTATTATTATTTATTACAAATTATTATTACTTATTCGATCAGATCGATTATTTACAAATAATCAATCAACTTAATTAACCGATACGCTATTTATCGAATAACTACGAATTACTCGAATTATAAATCACTTAACGATTAATCACTCGTATAACTACGAGCTACTCGCGATTCTCGCCTAATTATCGAACTATTCTATTATTATTGAAACTCATACGATTCGCTAAACAGATAATTACCGATAATTATTTATACGATACGAATAATTATTACAATATTATTCGAATAACTAACGCTCGAATAATAATTCTAATTATCGAATCATTATTCGCACTATTAACTAATTATTAGATTATTAATCACCTCACTTAACTATTTCTAATCCTTATTTACTAATTAATTACCTAATTATTAATCAATTACCCAATTATTAATTAATTAGATAATTAATAAATAATTAGATAAATAATTAAATATATAATTAAATAAATAAATTTGAATTTATAATTTAATAAAATAAATCAGAAATTATAAATACTATTTTTTTCAGAATATAAAACTAATTTTTAATTAATTATTAGAATTTTTAAAACTGATTTTTAATTACTAAAATATAAATAAATCATTAATTTAATCAGAAACACAAAATCAGGAACAGGTTTTGGGTTGCAAGGATCAAACCCGGGTCGAAACCGGGTCGTCCCCAACCCAAACGGGTCGGGAAGAACACCGGCCAAAAACCCAGAACCCGACGCCGGTGTTTGATTCCGGTGAGCACGAAACGCTTGATTCCAGGCTCGATTCTTCTGTGGTTTCGAAGCACAACAATACCATGACGTCCCTCCAGCCTTTCTCCTTCGTTTTCATCGACCACAACGGCCGGAAACGCGATGAACACGGCGGCGACGGCTAAACTCCGGCGAGCTCGAGACGGACTCCAACAATCACAAACCCGGTACCAAACGACAGGAAAAACGACGATCTACACGACTATGCTAACAGAATCATTAAACAATTAACAGAAATCAAAACCCGAATTCAAAGATTAAACTCGAAATAACAAATCAAAAATCAAGAAATCAATCAACAAAAACGTTGACATAATCATAAACTACGAATCACCAGCTTCAATTTGACTACTTATATGAACGATTTGGACTTCGGAATCACCTTCAAATTCACGATTGATTTTGCTGCCCTGTTCTTCACCAAAAACCCTAACCCTAATTCCTTTTCTGATTTTCTTTTTATTTTCTGATTTTTAAGTATAATCATCTGATTTAATTACTAATAAATCAGGTATTTATATTTATGAAAATAATACCCCTAAGTAAAATTAAGGGTCTAATTACACTCCTAATAAAAATATTTGGCCCCAATTTTTATAATTTTTGGGTATTAATATTGAATTTTTAAATATCCAATAAATACTAAATAAATACTAAAAATTCCCAAAAATTGTGAAAATTACAAAAATACAAAGAAAAATGATATATGATAATTTCATGATCATATAAAAATAAAAATATAATTTTTGTGGGGTTTTTGATACCCGAAGGGGT
Source organism: Apium graveolens (assembly GCF_009905375.1). Classification (NCBI taxonomy): domain Eukaryota; kingdom Viridiplantae; phylum Streptophyta; class Magnoliopsida; order Apiales; family Apiaceae; genus Apium; species Apium graveolens. The sequence continues at coordinate 208,769,622 of NC_133656.1, forward strand.
CCGGAAAAGTCGTTTTTCGCGAAAAAGGTCAATTTGTAAAACGTCTAGGGGTTCAGAATAGCGATATGGTATAGGGCATTTTTTAATAAAATAGAGCCAATGATTTTGTTTGAAATATGGGCTTTTAAAACATAGTTTTGAGCTGTACAGGTTTTGATATAATATATATAACTGACGATAAAACACTCAATAAATATCCAAAACACGTTTGGATCAAAACAGCCAACACATAGCACATAACAGTTAGGGTTTAACAACTTAACACATTTAATCACATAATAATACACATAATTTATCATTATTATAATATAATACAAGCGTAATTCCTCGGTCGTTACAACTTATTATCCATCGAGTGAGTAGCTTATGTAACAATAAGTCTGTAGCACATTTCTGCATTCACCATTGTATAGATTCTGTAAGTAGTATTCAAGTCATGTTGACTTTAACTAGATATGCAGAATAGGTTGATTAATTGTACATAGATGATGTCTTGTAATTCTGCATAAATGAAATGAAGTCAAGTGCCAGTTTGCTACCCGACGGATAACCTACAATGAAGTCGACGGATGATCAAATAGACAACCCGACGGATGATCAATAACTCGAGGGATGATCATGAACCCGACGGATAAAGAATTCAAATATTAGTTGACAGTGACAACACAGTCACATGCGTCGAGTGGATGCAAATGGAATGTGGTAGCCTATTCAACTGGGTTTTCGAGAACAAAGAAGCATTACCATTTCCATGCTATTATGAAGATATTCAAAAATGCTGGAATATAGTAATGAAGTAGCATTGTAATATATTAGATAGTTTTTGTTTTATTATCATGTCTTATTACTTTGTAATCTTGGTGATATATAAACCAAGAAGTAGCAACTAAGACACTTTTGATCTAAGCAAGAAAGCAGGGAAATATTTGTAAGCAGGATTCTTAGCATTTCTCTGTAGTCTTAGAAGTTCAATTGTTGTAAGCAGCTGTGAGCAATTCTGCACACAGAGTTCTCTCGATATATAATATATATCTCTGGTGGAATCATTCAAATCCACCAGAAAGTTTTTAAAGACTCCTGTTTTTAATTACTTGTGTTTTGATTCACTTAAGTTTTTATTCCGCATTGTGCTAATCAATACACTTATATTTATATTTGAGTTAGAACATTTTATTTCAAGAAAAAGTTTCAAGAATTCCATTCAACCCCCCTTCTGTAATTCTTTTCATATTGTTAAGGGACTAACAGAAGGCTACTCTTCGCTCTCTGTAAGGTATAGCTCTCATTTCTCCTTTATCTATTAACAGTTGTTCTAACATCCTGAAGAGCATGTTGGATGAGAGGGCGGACGAGTGCCCAAGTACCGTCCATTTTGATGCATTTCATCAGAGGAGTATGCTCCGTGAAAAGGATGTCGAAGAGATTCGGTCGAGTTCCTCTTGGCCCGACTGCTTAGAGATTCGAAAGGCTAAGCCTAGAGAGATGGTCTGCAATCTCAGCCCCAAAAGGCTATTCATGCATAAGGCGGCCTTGAAATCAGGGCTACGGTTTGCCCCGCACCCCTTCATTCCGAGACTTCTGGCGGACCTCAAAATTCATCCCTGCCAACTGTACCCCAATGGGTGGGATTTTATCATTCTCTTCATAGTGAGGTGCCATGACTTGGGCATCCCGCTGAGTGTAACGATGTTTCCGAAGTATATTCATGATGAAAGCTTCTCCCCTGAACAGACCTGGATGGGTCGTGATACAACATAGACCTCAAGTTCCTCATATAATGAACACTAGCTCTATCCACGACTCAAACCACCAATGGAATAAGAAGTTTGTGGTCTTATTGTCTTAAGATGGAAGGGTGGAGACTGGGGGCGTACTTTAGACGTGATTTTAGTAGCCCGATTGATAGTTCTCACAACATTCTCAACCTTTCTGATACTGAACTTCATGCTCGCGATCTTCTTATCGACGATGACGGGAGAACCCCCTATTGGGAGTTCGTAACAGAAACCAAGCTCGTTGAGGCTGACATTAGCGACCTCTCTATAGAGGGTATTTATTTTTATTCTACTTCAACTTTGTACAAGTTCATTCTTATATTTGTCTTCTTTTATCTTATTTCAGCTGTCGAGGCTCTTGACGCCAAAGTCAAAAAGGGCGATGCAATTGCGGGAAAGATGGCTCGGAACGCAGCCAAGCAGGCCAGCCGAGTCCCTAAGATTCCCGCTTTCCTTGAAGCATCTGGGTCTGGGCATAAGAGGACCATAGACTTTGATGGGAGTCCAAGGTCCCCTGGGAACCTGGTTGGGGCATTTCCAACAATGACTCAGTGTTTGGCAGTCCGGAATTAGCCCTCGAGTGGTTGAGGAATTGTGTTACTCCTCCCGACCTTCTTCATGTCTCTTCTGGAGAGAAACTTTTTGAGTCTGAGATGCTGGGGGCTCACGCCTTGTAATAGGTATACTTCAACCTGTATAAACTTTTCGTTTGAGCACCTCTTTTGGAACTTATAGAAATTTCATAAGAATCACCTTCACATGAGGCTTTGCTCGGTCAAAAGGCTTTGTTTTATGCTAGTCGACCAAGGCTGGTCGGCCTAGGCCTTGTGTTTGAGGATTCATCCATTCTGATTTTTTATAACTCCTTTTATTGTTCTCCTTGTCAATACTTACTTCGCTGCGTCCTCCACCCAAAGCATAAAGATGAGGAGTGACTATGCAGCGCTGCAGACCTCAATGAACAAAATAAAGATTTCCTCGGAGGAGTGGGAGTTCAAAGCTCGTGAAGCAGATGGTAAGATTGCATCCTTGGAGAGGAAGTGCGCTAAGGTGGAGGAGAAGAAGAAGGAATTGAGAGACCTCGTGGACTCATACCACAGATCCTCGTCATTCACTAAGATGATGGATGAGCATGATGATGAGATGCGCCCCATTAACCTGGCCATAGGTTGGAAGAGGGGAGTGAATGATGTTTATGGCATGTATCCATACATCGTGGACCCGACTCTCCTATCTTGCCCTTGGTCACTTCCTGTTATGGACCCTTCCGGGCAGGCCTCCGGGTCTGTGCCCGAGACCCCCCATATGCAGTCTCAGTCTAGTTCCAGTCGCGGGGGTTCCCGTTCTAAAGGTAAGGCCCCAGCAGCCCTTTATGGGAAGATCAGGGAGGCTGTTGCAAGGAGCAGCAACTCATTCTATGAGGCTAGTTCGGACGAGGAAGATGAGGGGGGAGGAAGATGTCTAGGAAGCGGGGAATATTGAGGAAGAGGATGGCTCTTCTAATGAGTGACTGATATGGCTTTGTATGGCTTTTATTGCCTCATGTGGCCTTATTTTTAGAACTTGTTTATTTGAACTATATTGGTTTGTAATCTATTGGTCCTTCGGGACTTAACTCGTGATTCTTCGGGATCTTTATTTATGCAATTCATTCGATTTCATTTTATACTTTTCTTCTATTTTCGGAATTTGGTCCTTCGGGACTTGCATTCTTTAGATGCTCGTACTTAAATAAATCGGTAGACAAGATGATAGAAATAAATTTGCATAAATAGATAATATCTCTGAGGAATGGGTTCAACCCTTACATAAGATGGTTTCGTCGATTTTATTTATAAATTTAATACTAAGTACTAGAAACACATCACAAATTTCCTAAACATTATAAACCTTCAGGTTTGAAGCGTGCCAAGTGCGGGGAACTTCATCACCGTTCAAGGTCTCCAACTTGTAGGTTCCTCATCCCAATGTCTTTCTGACCTTATAAGGTCCTTTCCAGTTAGGGGCTAGCTTTCCTCTCTCCCCGACTCCTGATGCCTTAATCTTCCTTGGAACCAAATCTCATTGCTCAAAAAATCTTTTTTAACCCTTATATTGTTATAGATTGGGGCTCTTCATTGATGTTCTACATTGCGAGTGTTGGCCTCATCTCTGACCTCGTCAATGAGATCGAGAGCGAGCCTCATGCCTTCTTCGTTGATCTCTGGCTCATAATCTTCTATCCTAAGGGATCCATGAGTGATATCGAGGGGCACCATGACCTCGGCTCCGTAAGCCAACATAAACGGGGTAGCTTCAGTAGTCACTTTGCAAGTGGTACGATATGCACATAGTATAGGCATAAAATCATCCACCCAAGTATTCCTTGAGCGTTCAACCCTTTTCTGAAGTCCATCAAGGATGATTCTGTTAGCAACTTCCGTCTGCCCGTTTGGTTGTGGGTGAGCAACCGAGGTGAAGTGAAGCTCTATGCTGTTATCAGAATTCCGCATTATCAAATTGTCACCCATTATCCGTAACAAGGATGCTTGAGATCCCAAATCGACATATCACATCCTCCCAGAAGAATTGGGTAATTTGTTTGGTGGTTATCTTGGCTAGTGCCTTAGTCTCAATCCACTTCGTGAAGTAGTCTTTGGCTACCACAATGAACTTCCTCTGTCCCGATGCTACATGAAATGGTCCAAGTATATCCATTCCCCATATTGCGAAAGTGATGGGTGTGCTGATAGATGTAAGCCTCTCTGGGGGTTGTCGTACTATTGGAGCGTGCCTCTGGCACCTGTCACATTTCTTCACATAAGCTTTTGCATCGGCTATCATAGTTGGCTGGTAAAATCCCAACCGAGTTATCTTGTGAGCGAGGGCCCTGCCCCCCAAGTGTTGTCCACAAATCCCTTCATAGGCTTCTTTAAGTGCCTCCTCTGCTTAAAGAGGTCTCAAGCACTTCAGGTACGGAATAACAAAGGACCTTTTGTAGAGAATGCCTTCAATCAATGAATATCTCAACGCTCTAATCGAAAGCTTGCGTGCCTCCTGGGAATCATCGGGGAGCCACCCAGTCTCTAAGTGGGTCTTGATCGGGTCTATCCAATAGCTTGTCACACCAACCAGTGCTATCAGATTTATGACATTAATAGTTGGGGTCTTTAAGACCTGGAAGTAGATACTTCTCGGATCGTTCTCAATTTCAGACGAGGCGAACTGGGACAAAGAATCCGCCGCAGTGTTCTCCTCTTTCGGAGCATGATCTGCATACCATTCATCAAACTGAGTCAGTATTCCCTTTATGACTCTCAGGTACTTGGCCATAGTATCATCTTTAGTTTCAAACTCTCCATTAACTTGAGCAACTACAAGTTTTGAGTCTCCACAGACCTTCAGGTTTTAGGCCCTCACGGTTCCAGCCAAGCCTAAGCCGACTATCAATGCTTTATATTCTAGTTCGTTGTTCATAGTTAGGAAGTCCAACTTCAAAGTATACTCAATCATAAACCCATCGGGGATCTGCAAAACTAGGCCTGCACCACTGGATTTTGTTTTGGACGCTCCGTCAAAATGGAGAACCCAATACTATTTCAGGGTCATTTCTTTATCCTTCTCCTTCTCTCCTCCTTCTGGGGTTACTATCTCTTGCCCCCCGACTTCTTGGTCATTAATGGTGCATTCGACCACAAAGTCTTCTAAAGCTTGAGCCTTGATGGCCGTTCGAGGCTTGTATTTGATGTCAAATTCTCCCAACTCAATTGCCCACTTGATGAGCCTTCCATTGGCCTTCGGGCTATGGAGAATGTTCCTCAAGGGTTGGTCCAACTTCGATCTTGTGAGCCTGGAAGTATGGTATCAACTTCCTTGAGTCTATGATGAGGGCGAGTGCGAACTTCTTTGTGGTGGAGTAGTTCAATTCTGCTCCGTGGAGCACCTTGCTTACATAGTATACAGGCTTCTGGAGTTTCTGTTCTTCCTTCACGAGGACTGCACTTATGGCTTGTTCAGATACCGCCAGGTTCAGATAATGGGTGTCCTCCGGACTTGGTTTGGCCAACAACGGGGCTTCAGTCATGTACTTCTTTAGCTGTTCAAAGGCCTCTTGGCTCTCAGTTGTCCATTCAAAATTCTTCACCTTCTTAAGGGTTTTGAAAAAGGGCATGCATTTATCTCCAGACTTGGATATGAACCTCCCTAGAGCTACGATTCTTCCTGTTAGCTTCTAAAAGTCCTGAATGGAGCATGGTGGCTCCATGTCTAGGATGACTTTGATCTTATCATGGTTGGTCTCTATTCCTTTTTTAAAGACCATGTGACCCAAAAATTTTCCAGACCCAACACCAAAAGCACACTTGGTGGGGGTTTAACATCATTTTGTGGTGCCTCGACACTTCAAATGCCTCTCTGAGGTGGCTAATATGATCGTCCTTGCTTAGGCTTTTGACTAACATGTCATCAACATAGACCTCCATGGTCTTCTCAATTAGATGAGAAAATATCTTATTTAGCAATCTTTTGGTAAGTAGCTCCTGCATACTTGAGTCCAAAATCCATAACAAGGTCACAAAATACACCAAAGTCAGTTATGAAAGATACCTTGGGGGTGTCATCCTTATGCATTTTAATCTGATTGTAACCACTGAAGCCATTCATAAAGCTTAGCATCTTGTGTCAAGCAGTGGTGTCGATCAGGGTATCAATCATTGGCAGGGGGAGCAGTCCTTGAGGAAAGCATCATTCAAGTAAGTAAAATCGATGAACATCCTCCACTTCCCATTGGCCTTTTTAACCGTTACGGGGTTAGCCAACCACTCAGAGAATTGCACTTCCTCAATAAATCCAGCTTCTAAAAGCTTCTCGTCCTCCTGTTTAATGGCTTCTAGCCTATCATGGGCATGAGTTCTCTTTTCCTACTTCACAACCTTTCGAGTCGGGTCAATGTTCAACCTGTGAGTTATAAGGTTCGGGTCAATCCCAGGCATATCAGCAGATGTCCAAGAAAAAACATCACTGTTCTCTTGTAGGAAAGTTGTCAATTGGCCCTTCAAGTAGGGGTGTGCATTCGGTTAACCAAAACCAAAACCGAATTTTTTTTTCGGTTAACCGAAACCGAAATATGTCAAATATGCCTACCGAAAACCGAACCGATTTTAATTCGGTTAGAAACCGAACCGATATAATTTTTTCGGTTAATAACCGAAAACCGATTTTAAAAACCGAAATTTATTTGAACTATAAAAAAATGACAAAAATAGATATAATTTTTTAGCCAGTATTTTAGAATAATAAAAAATATATACAATACAATAGGAATGATACATAAAACACATGCTATACAAATAATAAATGGCGAGTACTTGTACATGACATGTAGGGAGTTAATGATCTCCGGTAAACTTACATAATTAGCATTCCAGAATAAAAATTACCTGTCAATAACTATTTACACCAATTAATTTTTATTTATTTTAATATTAACATGAGCTTAAAATACATAAAATACATAACCTGCATATACATTCGGTATTAAAAAGTTTCTACGATGTGATTATAAATATAACATATATTAAAGGTATAAATATATATATTAATATTTATTATAATAATATATTAATATTTATTATTATATTATTTTGGTTATTTGGTTAACCGCGGTTAATAACCGAATAACCGAATTATAAAAAATGTGCTACCGAAAACCGAACCGAATTACATATTTTGGTTAACCGAACCGAAATTATTTCGGTTATTCGGTTCGGTTTTCGGTTAACCGAAGCGAATGCACACCCCTACCTTCACGGGCTTGTCTAGAGATTCCTCAATATACATGACCTTCTCCGGGTCTAAGGGATTTAGACTTTAGGGGAATCGGGACCAAGTCCTCTTCTAGCTTCCCTCGAAATTTGTCATTTTCACGGACATCCATGTCTTCTATAAGGAAGAACTGCCCCCGGTTCCATCGGGCCTAAGTGCCGCAACATAGCAACTACGGGCCATTTTCTGATCTCCTTCCGCCTCTCCAACACCGTTCCTAGTTGGGAACTTTAGCACAATGTGGTAGGTTGAAGGGACGACCTTAAATGCATGGATCCCTATTCTGCCCATGTGTTCCGTGTAGTTTGGGGTATTATTCGGGAATTGTATTGTGTGCTAAATATTTTTATATCAAAAGTTATACGACCCAAACTTTGTTTTAATAGCTGATATTTTATATAAAATAATTGGCCTTATCTTGCCTAATATGGCATATACCATATTGATTTTATGAACATCCAGTTAATTTAAAAAATATCTCATTTTGTGAAAAATGATTTTTCCGGGCCCCTACGATGCTCAAAACCCCACAAAAATCATAATTTTATTTTTATAAAATCATGGGACTTTCAAATATTTCATATCTTTATATTTTTGAAGGCATTATAAGTAGAGGCTGCCTTAATAACCTGAAAGTTCAGCATCTGTGTGGCCTCTCCGGGCTCTTCCCCGATAGTGATGGGAAGTTGTATCGCTCCTTCGACTTTGCATTCCACAAGGTTAAACCCGTAGATGGGTGCGTTGGATGGAGTTAGTCGAGAATCATTATAGCCCATTCTTATGAATGTGTCATGGAAAAGAATATCCACGAAAGCTCTGCTGATGAACCTTGTCTACATGGGCCGTCTTGAGTCTACTACGAACTCGGACCAGACAGGTCTGTACAGGACTTCAGACAAGAAGCCCAAGTGTAATTTACACTACACCATATATGACCTGTTGTAACGGTTTTTCCGGTGTAACCATCTAAAGTGTGACCATAGGTGCCTTAAAATTATTTTTATCTACCTATGATTACACTTTTTTCATTGTAATCATTGGTGTTGTCTAGTGTAATAATAAAAAAAATGTGGCATCTAGGGGTGTTCACGAACCCAGTAGAGTCGAGTTTTGAAGTTCACGACCCGAGTTTTAATTTTTTTTTCTGACGAACCGAGCAGAGCCGAGCTTTATTATCGAACAGAAAAACGTGTTCGAGCTCGATAACTATCGAGCCGAACACGAGTTTGTTCGCGGACAAATACGAGCCGGGCCGAGTATATGTGTTATCGAATAGCTCGTTAAGAGCTCATTAAATATACAAATATTACAACTTAAAAGCTCAGCCCAGTCGAAATCATCAAGCCCAGCCCAACTAAAAACCTAAAACATACTAGTCAGACGACTCAGACCCTAAATTTCATTCATTCTCCAAACCAAATCCCTAAATTTCTTAAAAGACAATTCCCATCACATACGACTTAAATCCCTAAATTCCCAAACAAATCCAGTGAACTGTTACCAAATATGAGATTCCCCGATAATGTTCTCTACTTCTCTTCCATGTTCTCAATTTTTGGTTAAAGTTAAGTGGGTTGGTTTGGTTATCTGGGTGTATGTTGGTGGTTTTGGTTTTATTTTTAAGCTTGGCTGGAGTTGGTTATTTCTGGAGGGGTTGTTTCGTTTTGGTTTTAATGCGAGAATTAGCTGTAGGTGGAGGCTGGGGGGCGGGTTAATTGGATGATTCCTTATTGGTGTTGCTTTTATAAGTCTGTTGGTTTCAATCTTCAACAGGGAAGTAAGGGTGAGTGCAAGTCGGCCTATGGCTCTGGTGGGTGTTTTTTTTCTCTGGTTTGGTGTCTGGAGAGTTAAGGAGTCAATGGTGAGTATTTGTGTTGAGGTTGAGCGAAACAGGGCAATGTATTATTAAAATATTCTGAAAATATTACATTTTTTCGAGGTTTACCGAGCCGAACGAGCTCGATCCGAGCTCGAGCCGAACACAAGCCGAACACACTCAAAGCTCGGCTTGAGCTCGTTTTCTTAACGAACAGATTTATGTGTTCGAGCTTGAGCTCGAGTTCTTAACGAACCGAGCCGAGCCCGAGCTTGTTCACGAACAGCTCTGTTCGTGAACAACCCTAGTGGCATCTACGATTACACCATAATTAATGTTACAGTTGGTCTCAAAATAAGATGTAACCAAACACTGAAATTTCAGGAGCGGAAATCCAAATTATTGAAAACACAAAAGCGAGGAATGACAAAAATAAAAAAAATAGATTCATTCCTAAAATAAAAAAATCAGCATCAAAGTCTCACACAACCAATCTCACATCACCCCTCTCTCTCTCTCTCTCTCTCTCTCTCTCTCTCTCTCTCTCATTTCAATCAATATCTTCGCTGCAATCGGTGTCCGAGTTCTTCGATATCTGGTGATCTTCACTCAGGTGCCTTAGTTCAATCGATTCACACCAACAATTTTGAGGCTTCACTGCAAAAGAATTCAATTGGGTCTTCTTGTTCCACATTCGTGGTTCTCAGTTGATCCACACATATCGATTTGGGGCTTCACCGGGTCTTCTTGTCCTACAACCAGGTATTCTTTTTCTGCAATAAGGTTTCTCAAATTAGGGTTTTACCTAAAGGTATGTTTTAGTTAGGTTTTTTTAATTGGGGCTTTGATGGGTTTTTATGGGTTTTTTATTTTTATATGTTTATATGTAATTTTATGTATTATACGCAAATATTGGCTTTACAGATGATACATAAATAAAGGTGTATCATAGAGAGTGAACACATAGTTGTAATTGGTTCCATCATCTGCGATTTCTTCTTTTGGCATTAGTTGAGGAGCTCGAGTATAATTCACTAGTACTAGATATTGGGAAAAAAGATGTTAACCATAGATTATTCTGTTGTTTCTTTTTCTTTTTAATGATAATATTTTATTTTAACTTTTTGATATCTAAATGATATACGGATGGTTCAGGCTCTCAAACTTCCTCAACAGTTTGCGACTAAGGTGAATAATCAGTTTGCTTCCAGAATTTGTTTCAGGTATTACTTGATTTTTGTCTCTTATTGTTCATGATACTTCTGTGTTATATGCCATGTATAGTTTAGTTGTTGATTAAGAATGTTGGAATTGGATTATAGTTCTTGACAATATATGAAGTAACGAATCAAAAAGTATCGTTTGAATATTTATCTCGATGATATTTGATGATTGAAGTTTTAGCATATATACTACGGGCTTGTAAATCCTGCAACTGTTGCTTTTGCATTTCTTAATAGTGTTGGAGATTACTTATTTACCCATTTAGCTTCAACTTCTGTATCAAGTGGCATACCGGCTACTAAATAAAGCATTATATTCCAACCTAGTAGGTAAATAAGGTGACAATTATTTATATTTTCCACTTCTCTATCGAGAGACATATACATAGGGAAAAATGGAACAAATATGTGCTGGTTCGAATCTTGAAACATATTTAGCACCTTCGCAAATGATTTTGATTGCCAGATGCCACACTGCATTTCTGGTATGACCATTTTCCTTGAAATATTTTCATTGTCGCATATGTTGGTACATGTTATACATGGTTGAGATGTTTTTTCTAACAATTGTTTTGTAATAGGCAAAAACGATTACGAGGAACCAACTAGTAAGGACGGAGAGGCAAATTGTTGGAGACAATCTATTGAAGGCAGTGATTAAATCAAGCAAAAACAAGGTATAAGTCTATCCTCACAAAAGTTTGATTCTTTACAAGGTATAAGTCTAGGCACACTACATTGCTGATAAATGTTTTTTTCTTAATTTTCATAAGGTATAAGTCTAGGCACACTGCATTGCTGATAAATATTTTTTCTTAACTTTCATAAGTAATATAAGCCTTGACAAAATTACAATCTAGTTGATAGCCTGCTCTAGTTATAGATTGAAGTTGAAGACTTTGCATGTTTCCTCTAATCTAAACCTTCCTAGTTAAAGTTGTATTGCTGCACCAGTTGGCTTACATTCACCTTGAGCAAGAAAGTAGAACATGTTAAATCATTTACATGTTTATGGTTCTTTAGTCAAAATGAACATTAAAACCATCCGAGATTTCATTTATTTTTAACACTCCTAGCTTTTGCTTGTTTGCCTGTGGCCGGAAATAATTTGCTATTTTGTCAAACAGAATGGGGGTACTTGTTCATGTGGACGTAAATATCATTATAAAAATTTGAGAAATGTTACACATCCTGCATAAATACAAATACATAATAGCTGATGAGGGAAGTTAACAAATAATGTCACAGTAATAATATTGCTATAAACAGTTACCAATATATAAACTTCTCAGGATAACCCATTTAGACGGTAGTAGTAGTTTTACAGATCATATCAAAAGCCTTGAGAACACAAGACTTAAATTTATCTACATCGATGTAGCCTTTCTTTGATGTAATTGCAACACGCAACTTCCCCATATAACTAACAATCGCCACACATGTGCTCTGCAATCCCATCATCATCTTAGTGTATTAATAGTGTATAAATCAAGCAGATATACATATCCATCTAGTGATTTCTTGTTTTTTAGATTCCTGGAGAGAGTATTATCATTATTCTCTACGAGAAATGAGTTTAAGCTTAAGTATATTTAGGTAGTGTAGTTGCCTGCGTGACTCCATTTAATTACTATAGAAGTAAAAATATTAGAAGCAATAAGCAAGTACTGCAGGAACACCAACCACTGTGAAGTAGAAGCCTTTAACATGATGATTTTGCAAAGCCATTTGTTTTACTGATCCAATCAGATTTGAAAGTGCTAAACTTGAATTCTTCAGTGTGTTCTGAATAAGCTTAGATGCAATCTGATAGGTCACATATAGATATGATATACGCATATCCCATAAAATATTACAACACACCAATTTATTTCCTTTTTATCTATTGTAATATTTAACTATATATACACACCTGAGGATTTAACCAAGGTAATGTCAGTGTTGTATGTAAAATTTTAGTAGTGTCTTCTCTATTCAATGTATGAAAGTATATAAAGTATATTTGTGTTCTAAATCCCAACCTCTAGTATGAAAGATAGGAGATAGGAGGTGGAAGTGGATGGTTGTTATGGATATTTATACGTACATAGTTGTAGACATACACTTTATGGCATTATTTCCTTGCATTCAAATTATTTATTTCACGTTACTAATTTTTTTTACCTCTTGGTTATTTCTTGGTTGTTTAGGTTTTGAACTTCTAGAAAGAGGAATGAAGTCAGTGTAAAGAAGAAAGAAACCTCTGCAAAAAAGAAGATACCTAAAAAGCATTAGTGGAAGATAAGGATAAAGAACCTATGTGCAGGGGCAGACCCAATATAAGACCAAGGGTGGCCTTGGCCCCCCCATTTTTTCAACAACATTGTAGTAGTATTGGCCTATTGAGTGTAATGTATATAAATGAGCTACATTCTATAAAATGGCCCCTCCCACTTATAGTCCATTTGACTATTTGGGCATGTATTTTCTTCAATTTTGCGATGATAAACAATGATCTTATAGATATGTATGGAAAATGTAGAAGAATGGATATGGCACGTAAGGTGTTTGACAGAATGCTAGATAGGAATGTGGTTTTTTGGACTTCTTTAATGTATGGGTTTTTACAGCAAGGTAATGTCAAAGGATCATTGGATGTTTTTAAAGAAATGGGTTCTTCGGAAGTGAATCCGAATGAGTTTACTTTGTCCACGAATGTAAAAGCGTGTGGGATTTTAGGGGTTGTGGATACGGGGATGCAGATTCATGGATTGTGTTGTAGAAAAGGGTTTGAATGCTATCCTGTTATTGGGAACTCTTTGCTAGATATGTATGCAAGGTGTGATAGAATATATGAAGCAGCTCAGGTGTTCGATAAGATGCTGTATAGAAGTTTAATAAGCTGAAATGCTATGATAGCAGGATATGCTCAGCGAGAAATGGCTATCCGTAAAGGATCCCAAATACATTCTATAAAAGTTTTTGGCCCCTGTCATGCGCTAAGTCTGCGTCCGCCCCTGCCTATGTGAGGAGTATACGAGAAGAGAGAATGTTAAAAGTGATAATGTAGTCACCGTAAAGTTGTATTGTACCTAGCCAGTAATTATCATGATCTTGATGTGGTACCTAGCTAGCTAAGTTAGTTTTAGTTCCCAGTACTTGTTTTGGTTGGTTGGTGGTTGGTAGGCTTGGAACTGGTTGGTGGTTGATAATACTTATCTGGTTGTTTTCTTTGTTGGATTATTTTTGTTGATGAATGCTTGGTAAACTTTGAGCTGGGGAAGTTCAATTTTTCAAACATCATATTTCCGTATTTTTTCATAAAGTATTGGCAATGAGTCCTGTAAAGTGTAGCTATTGATATAAATTATACATATTCTCTATTGGTAAATATCAAAAAAATGTTGGTAAATATTTAAAAGTGTAGGTAAAGGCATAAAAGGTCCATATAAAAGTGTTATCATAGATAACAAGTTGTAGCTATTGATAAATTTATTTTTCAAAATTTAGTGTTACAGTAGCTTAAATGGTGTTATCATAGGCCTTATGGTTACACCAAATGTGATGTAACAAATACCATAATGGTGTTACCATAGGTCTAGAGTTACACCAATTTTAATGTTACCAAAATAACAAAAGTGTAGGCATATATGTTCTATGGTTACACCTTTTCTGGTGTTACCAAAAATTGAAAAAGTGTTACCATAGACCCCTATGGTAGCGCCGTTATTAGTTACGGTCCTATTTTCTGAAAAAGTGTTATCATAACCATTTTCTTCACTTTAACAACACTTTTTGGCCTTATTCGCAATTTTTTAGGTGTTACAATAGGTTGTTTATGATGTACTGTTAATGCGACATTTAATGTTTTTTTAGAATGTATTTTCTATCCATATCAATAAAGTATATTTTTGTAATTTAATTTTTCTTTTTTTTTTGTATTAAACTTTAAACATTGAATTTTTATTTAAAAGAAAAAAAATTATAATTTATGTAACTATACTTTACGGGAGCATTAAAACGTATGTCAAACACCACGTTCCCTAATGTAGAGATCCTAATGGGACAGAGGGAGTATGTATTAATGTTTATAGACATGTTTAGGTTTAAATTAGGCAAAAAACTGATGTAAAAATTTTAGCTAATGGCTACAAAATCAACAAATATAGAAAACAGAATAGAGGATATGTAAAAATATTGCTAACAAGTACCATGGTGGGAGAAGTACATTTTTTAACTAATATGTATATGATACTGCCACCTAGACTTTTTAGTTAACAGGTGCATCCCGTTGGAGATATTCTAAATCAACACATTTATAAATCCGCAGTAACTTATCAAAATATTTGTTGGACCCTACCTTCTAAGTTAAACATATAACTAGCTTCATAATCCGTACAATGCACTGGCTTTCTCTATATAATTCGGATTGATATTTTTAGCTCCAATTGTTCACAATTGGAGCTAAATAAATATTAATTTACGTAAAGTCTAAATAGATATTAAGATATGAGTATGAATGAACAAATATTAATGGTTAAGAACAATATTTAAGATATTTTACGAGATTATAAATGATATAAATATAAATATTAAATGTGAAATAATGAATGAGTATTAATGCTTAAAATGAATATTTTATGGATATTAAGTAGAGAATTTATGATTTAATTTGCTCATTGAACCCCTATTGTTGTATTATATATATAATAGATGTATGAGATGTTAATAAGTTAATGTTAGTTAAAATATATTTCATGAACTTATTTTAATTATTTATTTTTTAATATTTTCAGTTTTAAAATATTTATTTTAAAATGTTAATCCATTTTTAAAATTCGTGAATTGAGATAATTAATTTTAAAAATTAATTATTTTAATTCTTTTAAGTAATAAAAATTCTGACTTATAAGTAAAATCCAAACACTTATATAACTTGTAAATATTTTTTACTTATCGCTTATAAGACACTTATTCAATTTAAATTATAAATTATTTATTTTAAAATTTCTCACATAATATTTGTGTCAAATATTATTTCAGAATTTACTTTTTTACATTATTCTCGTTTGTTCCGTTCATTTCAAATCTAATTTAGAACCATCTCCCTTCCAAAAGTCAGCTAATATTGTAAAAAAAGTCAATTAATAATGATATTAATTAACCTTAATTAATTGACTTGACAATGCCAAAATTAGTGAAAGATTTATCTATAAAATCGGTTAAGTGTTTATAATAATTGGTCTAAATAATCAAAAAGTTTGGTTAATCAAATTATCATCATTTAGAAAATGGGAAAAATTGCAATTATTCTATGATATATTAAATGAAATTTAATATATTAAATATGATTGAAGATATTTTCTGACTATTTTATTAAATGTTAAAAATGCCTATTAATAATGTCATGTCAGCATAATTTATTTTTGATAGTCGATGTTAAGTGTTCTAGGTATTTGATATTGTTTCCAGGACATGCTGTTAATATAAAATAATTTGTTTTATAAAAAATTATCTAACCGGAAACTACCTATATTCCAAATCCCACAAAAATTATACTTTAATTTTTATAAATTAAAGAATCTTTCTAATATTTTATATTTTTATAGTTTTGAAAAATTCACAATTTTTAGGAAATTTTGGTATAATATTTGTATTAATTTAAAAAAAATATTTCTATAAATTATTTATTTTAGACCGATTATGTTAAATTAATAATTTAAATATACCCTAATTTAAATTTAGGAGGTTATTTTTAATTAATCATAAATATATTTTTATTTAATACCTTTTTTACAAAAATCAAAATTTAGAATTACTCTTTGCTCGAAAAATTAGGGTTTAGGTTATTAATCAGTTCTCAATGATCAAATAAGATTTGAAGGTGATAGGGATCTTAGAAAGGAGAGTTTGAGTAACCAAATCAAACCTCGTGATGTGTTCCATATGTTTGTTTCATCAAAATCATTTAATAGTAACTATCATAACCTGGATCAAATTTCATTTTTTTCAAAAATCGATTTAAGTCCCGATTTTGAGTTTGAAAAAAGTTGAAGTCTCTAGGCCCAAATGCATCCAACTTGGGTAAATAACAAGCCCATAACAGACAATCAAAAGATCATGATTTGATGGTGTACTTGGTAGTAGTACTTTGTCTCATAAACTGAATAGAAGTTCCAAATATATTTGATGTGGGGCTGAGTTTGTAAAACTTCCCCACTTAAACTCTCGACGTCCTCGTCAGGCTTGAACAAATAACCAATATTTCTGGATCGTTCCTCTCTAGCAATTGTGGGATAATACCGATTGGCTTCGTATCCCGACCTCTAGATCTCCGTCCATTGTGCGATAATGCCGCCAATGTTCGTGTCCCCCCATCTTCAAAAATTTGACAAGTTAAGCTTCCGAGAGTCAACTCTGAAACTCTGATACCATTTATAATATCCACGCCCATAACTAAATGTAAACCACTCCCAACAATCCATTACAAATTAGTCTAGAATAGCTAATGACTTAGTAAACATTAGCTTTTGACAACTAATGTTCTGATACCGTATGTGACAACTCTGGTCATATCCTGAGTCTTTTTCAAATTGAGTGAAGTCTCAATTCGGAGTCTGAAATAAATTGAAACTGTTAGGAGGAAAAACACATATATATTTGAGATTCAACTCTATCAATACAGAGTATAGACAACAATATATCTGACATGAAAAACCCACATCCCAACTTGTATTACTAATCCAAATAATTATCAATAATACATTAATACATAACACCTCAATGGTGTCCCAGACTGATACTTGAGCCAACCAATGCTCAAGCATCTTCAACCGATACCTAAGACGACTCCATCTCTTAAGCATACATCAAAACAATAACATGACTATGTATATATAGCCATCACAAACTTGGCCAACAAGACATATCTAATATGATGATAATAATAATAATAATAATAATAATAATAATAATAATAATAATAATAATAATAATAATAATCTACCCATACAATTATTAGCCAATCCCATTATGATAATAATTGGCAACACATATAACTATTACTCAATCCAATTATGTGTTGTATCACCAAGACCAACCAATCATCTTAAGTCGAAACCCAACAATTATCTCCTTCAACCCAATACTCCATATCAGATTGATCGGTAACTATCAAAACATCAACGTCCATTCGCCAATGCCTCCCCTCGAACTAGAATCAATTTATCTCGTTCTTCCAACTTTTGAGAATCACTAAAATCCGTATAGTGAACTCTGATACCTCCAAACTACCATTCTTCATCATAACGGCACGCATATCCATCCACAAAATCATGGGCATCAACCATGAGTGCCTACATTCACCATTGAGTCACCCGATCCTTGCTTTCACAATCATTCGGCCTATTCTGAAGAACATCACGAGAATCATCCAAATTCTTCACCTGGTTGATCAACCATAAAAACATTGAAACTATTGCAATGATTACATTCATCTTTCACCTCGAATCCGAACGAATTGATCCTCGTTGCAAGTCAACCGCCATACTGCATGTAACTTTGTCAGCAAATATTTCAATGTACTCCCCCATACTAATTGAACCTCGAACTTTCCTCCAACCCAATTCATCACGAACCCGAACCTCGGCTCTTGATACCACTTGTTAGGAGGAAACACACAAACAAATTCGAGATTCAATAGAGTACACACACAATAATATATTTGACGTGAAAAACCCATGTTCCAACTTGTATTATTAATCCAAATAAATATCAATAATACATTAATACATATCACATCATGGTGTCCCAAATTGATACTTGAGCCAACCAATGCTCAAACGTCTCCAACCGATATCTAAGACGACTACATCTCTTAAGGATACATCAAAACGGTAACATGACTATGTATATATATCCAAAACAAACTTGGCTAACAAGACATATCTAATATGATTATAATAATAATTATCTACCCATACAGTTATTACCCAATCTCATTATGATAATAATTCTCAATACATACAATTATTATCCAATCCAATTATGTCTTCTATCACCAAGACCAACCAATCATCTTGGGTTGAAACTCAATAGAAACCTATTGACCCAAATGTAGCCAACTTAGGTTAACAACAAGCCCACCAAAGGCTTCCAAAAGATCATGATTTGTTGGTGTACTTAGTAGTAATACTTTGTTTTATAAACTGAACAAAAATCTCAAATCTACTCGATGTGGGACTTGAGTGTAACAGTAACTCTCTCGAAAAATAAATTTTTAGTCTTAATCATTGGGGGTTAATTATATTTTAATTGTTCATATGTTTATAAGATTCGTAAAGAGTTGTTAGGGGTTTTGAACTGAGTTTTGTCAAGCTTTGATACGTAGGATTTCACCTGCTTTTATCGCATCTTTAACTTCGGGTTTTAACCTAAATATGTGTGCCGATATATTTTTTATGATTGTTGTTCGTATATCTGTGTTGCATATATTGTGCTTTGCGAGTTATCTTAAAAATCCACTGCGACTATCTTATTTTCAACTCGAACAGATCGTCTTGAAATCTGAGGCATCGCCATATTCTGAAAAAAATTCGATGATGTTCAAAGTTTTTCCAGCAATGCTCTTATCAAAAGGGGGTTTTAATCTTCAAAATCCAAAACAAAAACCTGAGATCAGTGTACTATACAAATTATCATATTTTTCATTATTTTCAAAATTCAATTTGTTTAATTTGTTTATATAACTAATTCATTTAATTTCATTAACAAATTGAAATATTTTTTTAACTAGTTTCAAAAAATCAAAATTCATTTTATTAATTATTTAATTTGATTAATTATTTTTAACCATTTAATTTTATTAAGAACATAATTATAAATCATTTTAAATAATTTCCAAAAATTATAAATATCTTTTTAATTAATTAATTTTTTAAACAGTTGTTTAAAAATATAAATAATAATTAATTCGAATATTAAATCATTTAAAATAATAATGGGATTATTATTATTAATTAAATATTAATCGAACCGTTTATTCATTTTAAACAAAACCAATATTTCTAAAAATAGAAAATGATATCGTTTTCAAAAAAAAATTGTTTTGGATTTAGAATTCTTTCGGAATTAAGCTAACTTTCAATGTTAATTATTTTTAAATTCTAATTCTTTTAAAATAAGGATTTAATGTGTAAATTATTTTATGAGCCAAATATTTGTATAAAGATGAATAACGAGTCGGTTTCGATTTAAACAAATATTTTACGAAACTATGTGACAATATGATTTACGTGCTATGTCAAATATGTGTCTATTTATCTCTTAAAATTTATAATTAATTTGGGTGGATAGACGATAGTGATAGACATACAAATGAGATGAATAATTATTATCAGTTAATTAAAATAGTATCTTTTATGATAGATACGTGTAGTTCGAGTTTTTAGTGCCAAGCTTAGAGCATGAAAGTAAAGCGTGTTCATATCGCATACAAAATAATTGTTCTTCCCTTATTCTAAATCCAGAAATAGGTAAATACATATATTTCTCTATTACCTTACTCTCTTACTAGCCAATCCTTATTCTTTCAATATTATGTCAGTGTTCTTTATTCCTGAATATTTATTATGGTAATTTATTGATATCTAAAGCCGCATAGTCGAAATGAGGTTATCAGGAGGTGAGCCCTTCAGGTTGTTATGGTATTGTGTTTCAGCAGGTCAGTTTTGTTACCCGCGTTGTATTAGAGAATATTGTTGTTGTGGCGCCCTCCAAACCCGGGTCAGAAGTTTGGGGTCCACACACACACACACCTTATTTATAACCTGCTTATAACAATAGTAAAGATAATAATAATATGCAGTGACCCTACTTACCAACTACCACGGACCGCAACATATTAAAGAATGTACACAAGCAACACACACACTTTATATTACAAACATCCAAATCCCAACTATTCAAACTCAAAACTGAATATTAAACATTATTACAACTTTTACAAACTTAAACTATCTCAAAAGCTGTCCGCTAGCTTAACTCGATCAACCTGGACCCATAGCTCTCGCACTGGATTGGGGATCCTCGCTACCAACTGGTTCCTTCTTAACCGGAAAAGAACATAAACAACATCGCACAAATGAGCTAACTAGCTCTGCAAGTCACAATGACAAGACTGAGAATAATGATCATCAAGTGAAAAGGATTAAGATATCAAGGGAACAATGATTATTGATTTAGAATTGGATATTATATTTTTATTTTAAAAACCAAGGTTAGGTTGCTGATCAATCACGCACTAACCCCGAGCAAGGCACACAACTCTGCTCTAATTACTGGATCCAAGGCACACATTGGCCTCACTTGACCACTAATCTGGTCTGACCACGAATCTGGTCCTCAATTTTATAAAAACAATCCAATTCTAACATAATAACAGAATAAACAATGTAAAGCAATAATCAAAATCATAAGTAATATTGGATGTTCAATAATGAGATGGTTTCAATCTCCACAAAGGATCAATATAGCAATTTCATAGAATGGTTGTTAGGTAATGAAAGAATTGGATAACAAAGGAATCAACATTTCAAGGTTACAAGGATTTGGTCTTTCAAAGCATAAGGTACAATGGTTTGAATATATAAGCAATTTGATTCAGTGTTTGGCATTTAGTTTGTATGTATTTGTGGAGTGGTATCGTATATCTGTGGTTCATATTCGGGTATGCAATAATCAATGGTTCAGAAAGAATAAGGTTTACGGCTCAAAGATCAACAACTGGAATCAAGGTTTAGGGTTCAGTGCTTCAAAGCACTTGCAATATAGAACAAGATTATCAATCATCAACAATATATTTCGAGAAAGTTCAGAACACTTGCCTGGTACTAGCTTGCTATACTTCACTAACTTCCAATTACAACCGTCTTACTCCTCGACTATCTACTTTCCTTTCCTAAGCCTTGCCTCTTATGCTCACATATCATAAGCATCTATCAATACTCAACTCATACGATTCTATTTGATATACACTTCTATCTACCCTTCGTTTTACCCAAATCCGACTAACGGATTGAAAGTTATGCTATAAACAAGTAAACACCGAACATATAGATCGACAGTCAAATAACAAGTTACATATAACACGCAACACGTCAAACAATCAATGATATATCATTTATAAAGGAGTCTCGGGTCATAAACAGGCTTTCAGATATTTAATATGATATTTAAAACATTTTTCGGATATAAAACGGGTCGCTAGATCAATTTCAAAGCAATAAACAAGGTTCGGTTGGCCAAATCTGGTTTCAAAATAATTTTCTAATAATTATCGAGCCTTGAAAACAATTTAAAATTATATTTTAAAGCTCGAAACTATTTTTCGGAATTTTTAATTTATTTTTAAATAATTAAATATAATTAAATAATTAATTAAATCAATTAATCAATTAATTTTGAAATTAATTGACTAATTAATCAATTAATTATTAAATAAAATTAATTAACTAATTAATTCAGATTTATTTTTGAATTAAAAATAATTTTTGGAATTATAATAATAATTTTTGGGATTTTCAGAAATTAAAAACGAATTTTTTTATAATTAAAATAAATTGAAAATATGATTTTTAAATATTTTTAAAACAGGAATCCTATTTCTGCAATTTCCAGAAACTTCAGGGAGTAAATTTCATCATCTTCAAAAGTACAGGGACTAAACTGCAATTTTGCAGTTTAGTCGCCGAAAAATTACGGGGATGGCCGGAGAACAGGTTCCCGGCATCCTCACACCACCAACTCCTCCAAATATGATCTATACATCACCATGAATCTATTCATGCAATCAAAACACATCAATAACCCCTGAGTTGGCCGAAATTTGGCCCAGAATTTCGCCGGTTTCCGGCGAGCTCGACGTAACTTTAAAAACACAACTCTCTTCAAACCATGAATCGTCTGTTAACGAGCTATACACCAATCGATTGCAAATTTCATAAGGAACACAACCCACTATATTTCAACAGCTAATAACCCCTAGAACAAAAGGTCCTAAATTTCAATTAAGAACATTCATACGGGTTATAAACCCTAATTTTAAAATTCGAAGATTAAACTCAATTTTGAACATGTTATTGAACTCCAAATCAGTTATATGACATATGAAAATCATCAGGAAAACAAGTTCTACAACATGCAATCATCAAATCAATCAAACAATCATCCGAACAAAAATTCATATTTTTAATCAAAATAATTCGAAAATAAATAAAAATATAGAAAATAAACCCTTGATTCTGCAGCTCTGGAGCTTGTATAATCTGATAGTACTCTTCAAACCCTTCATTTTGGTTACTCAAGCTTTCCAAACGGATTTCAATAACACCTCTGAATTGCTGTTTGATTCTTGAAAGTTTATATGAATATATAGATTTTCTCTGTAAAATTATATAATTACTGTTTGCAAATGATTTTCGGTACGAA
Organism: Apium graveolens; assembly: GCF_009905375.1. Classification (NCBI taxonomy): domain Eukaryota; kingdom Viridiplantae; phylum Streptophyta; class Magnoliopsida; order Apiales; family Apiaceae; genus Apium; species Apium graveolens. Next base: position 208,792,703 of record NC_133656.1, read on the forward strand.
ATAAAATACGGTAAAAGCTATTTATAATTACGGAAAATTAGTATCCCGTTGGGTCATTCCGGATATAAAATGGTACGTTTATTTATAAAAACAGATCCAAACGATACCGGTTTTCGGGATAATTATCCAAATTAGTACAATTTGTACTGCGGTCTTGGTCTCAGCGCCTGGTTACACGTATTACGAGGTGATAATTGTAATAGTTTAATAAAAAGATCCCGTTTATCAAAAATATGTTATTCATTGATTTACCGAAATGAATAATGTATCGAAAATATTGCGCTGGGACCCGCGCATGACAAACCGTACGCCGGATCGAAAAAGTCAAAACATGAAAAATACTCGGAATATTGCAATTAGGTTAGGAAGGAGTTCTCGGAAGAGTTTTGGGTTATAAAAACGTAAAAACGGATGACGTCGGTTGGTTCCCGTTTATATAAGATAGTTTATAAATACTCGGGAAAAGAATTTATAAAATCCATATATTTCCTATAAAATCGTAAATCAACATAAAAATAAATAGGAAGATATGACAAATATCTATATTTTATTTTGGACATATAAATATTAAAATACTCAATTAATATTATTTTTAAACATCCAAACACATATACCACTTAACAAATAATTCAAAGATTAAATACTGGACATGCATAATATTTATTTATTAGCAAAAATAATTACATGATATATCCCAGATATTACATCCTTCCCCCCTTAAAAGGATTCCGTCCTCAGAATCTCCTAAGAAAATAAATGAGGGTACTTTTCTCTCATATCACTTTCTAATTCCCAGGTTGACTCTTCAACCTTTGGATTTTTCCACAATACTCTTACTAACTTTACCACTTTATTCCATAACACTTTCTCTCTTTCTTCTAGAATCTCTATCGGACTCTCTAAATATGACAAATCTGCTTGAAGCTCTATTGGCTCGTATTCGATTACATGCCTGAAGTCTGGATTATACTTCTTAAGCATCGATACGTGAAAAACATTGTGAATGTGCTCCATGTACGGAGGTAACGCCAACTCATAAGCTATTTTTCCAACGCGCTTTAGAATCTTAAAAGGTCCAATATATCTTGGGCTCAGTTTTCCTTTCTTTCCAAATCGTGTCAATCCTTTCCACGGCGATACTTTCAGTAATAGCAGATTTCCTTCTTCGAATTCCATATCTTTCCTTGATTGATCTGCATACTTCCTTTGACGATCTTGTGCTGCTATCAATCTCTTCTGGATAACTTCAACAACTTCCTTCATTTGTTGCACTAATTCAGGTCCAAGTATTTTGCGTTCTCCTACTTCGTCCCAATATATAGGAGATCGACATTTGCGTCCATAAAGAGCTTCATAGGGTGGCATCCCAATACTGGCGTGATAACTGTTGTTGTAAGCAAATTCTACCAAGGGTAAATGCTCATCCCAACTTCCTTTGAAATCAATGGTACAAACACGTAGCATGTCTTCGATTGTCAGGATTGTTCTTTCACTCTGGCTGTCCGTCTGTGGATGGTAAACCGTGCTCATATTCATTCTTGTTCCCAGACATTCTTGAAAACTCTTCCAAAATCTTGAATTAAATCTCGGATCTCGATCGGATACGATAGACACAGGGACTTCATGACGAACTATGATTTCTTTTAGGTACATATGGACTAACTTGTCTAGTGAAAATCTTTTATTTATAGGCAGAAAATGAGCTGACTTGGTAAGTCTGTCCACTATAATCCAAATGGCATCATGATTGGCTTTTGTCCTTGGTAATCCGACTATGAAATTTATGGCAATATGCTCCCACTTCCATTCTGGAATCTCCAATGGCTGCAACAATCCACTTGGTCTCTGATGCTCTGCTTTAACTCTCTGACATGTATAACATCTGTGGCGCCCTCCAAACCCGGGTCAGAAGTTTGGGATCCACACACACACCTTAATTATAACCTGCTTATAACAATAATAAAGATAATATTAATATATGCAGTGACCCTACTTACCAACCACCACGGACCGCAACAGGTTAAAGTATGCACACAAGCCAAACACACTAATATATTACAAACCGTTCAAATCCCAACTATTTCAAACTCAAACTGAGTATTAAACATTATTACAAACTTTTACAAACTTAAATTATCCCAAAAGAAGCCTACTAGCTCAGCTTTCTCAACCTGAACCCCTAGCTATCGCGCTGGACTGGGGATCCTCGCTACCAACTGGTTCCTTTTTAACTGGAAAGAATATAAACAACATCGCACAAATGAGCTAACTAGCTCAGCAAGTCACAATGACAAAACTGAGAATAATGATCATTAGGTGAATATGATTATGATATCAAGTGAACATTGGATTATGATTTAGAATTGGATATTATACTTTTAATTTAAAAACCAAGGTTAGGCTGCTGATCAGTCACGCACTAACCCCGAGCAAGGCACACAGCATTGCTCTAACTACTGGATCCAAGGCACACATTGGCCTAACTTGACCATTATATGGTCTGACCACGAATCTGGTCCACAATTTTATAAAAACAATCCAATTCTAACATAATAACAGAATATGCAATAATAAACAATAACCGAAATCATTAACAACAATAAATGTTTAACAATGAAAGGGTTTCAATCCTTGTAAGTATCAATAAGGCAATTTAAAAGCTTGGATGCTGGGTAATGAAAGAATTGGATAACAAAGGAATCAACATTTCAGGATTTCAAAGATTTGGGCTTTCAAAGCATAAAATACAATGATTGAATGTACAAGTAATTCAGTTCAGTGTTTGGGATTTTGTTTACATGTATTTGTGGAGTAATATCGTATACTTGAGATTTGTGTTTAGGTATACAACAATCAATGGTCTAGAAAGAATAAGGTTTATGGCTCAAGAACAATAACTGGAATCAGAGTTTAGGTTTCAGTGCTTCAAAGCACTTGCAATATCAACCAGACTATCACGTATTACAATATTTCGAGAAAGTTCGGAATACTTACCTGATATTAGCTTACTACACTGCACTCGCTTCCAATCACAATCGTCTTACTCCTCAACTAACTGTTTCCCTTTCCTGCGCCTTGCCTCTTCTGCTTACATATCATAAACATCTATCAATAATTTACTCATGGAATTCTATTTAACACATACTTCTATCTACCCTTCGTTTTACCCAAATCCGATTAACGGATTGAAAGTTATGCAATAATCAAGTAAACACCGAATATATAGACCGATAGTCAATTAACAAGTCACATATAGCACATAATACATCACGTAATCAATGATATATTATTTATAAAGAAGTCTCGGGTCATAAATAGGCTTTCTGGTATTTAAAATGATTTTTAAAATGTTTTTGGGAATTAAAATGGGTCGTTGGATCAATTTTGGGTTAATAAACAGCGTTCGGTTGGCCAATTCTGGCTCCCAAATAATTTTAGAATAATTATCGAGCCTTGGAAACAATTTAGAATAATATTTTAAAGCTCGAAACTATTTTTCAGAATTTTTAAATCATTTTTAAATAATTAAATCTAATTAAATAATTAATTAAAATCAATTAATAATTAATTAAATTAATTAATCAATTAATTTTCGAATTAATTGACCAATTAATCAATTAGAAATTAACTGAAATTAATTAACTAATTAATTTAGATTTATTTGTGAATTAAAAATAATTTCCTGAATTAAAATAATAATTTTTAGAATTTTCAGAAATTAAAAACGAATTTTTATAATAAAAATAAATAGGAAATATGATTTTTAAATATTTTTAAAATGAAAATCCAATTTTTGCAAAGTCTGGAAACTACAGGGACCAAACTGCATCGTTTTCAAAACGGCAGGGACCAAACTGCAATTTTGCAGTCCAGTCGCCGGAAAAAGTCGGGGATGGCCGGAGAACACGTTCCCGGCGTCCTCACCCCACCAACACCTCCAGATCACATCTACAGGTTACCAGGAACACAACCATGCAATCAAAACAACCTAACAATCCCTGAGTTGGCCGGAATTTGGCCGTGAAATTTTCCAGTTTCCGGCGAACATCGGAAAACTTCAAAACACAACTCCCTTCTCTACAGACTTCGTTGGTTCATGAAACTTATACGACTAGATTGCAAATTTCACAGAGAACACAACCCACTATAACACAACATCAATCTATCACAGAATAAAAACCCCCAAATTTCAATTAAGAACATTCATACGAGTTATAAAGCCTAATTTTAAAATTCGAAAATCAAACTCAAATTTGAACATGTTATTGAACTCTAAATCAGACGTATGACATATGAAAATCATCAGGAAAACAAGCTCTACAACATGCAATCATCAAATCATACAAACAATCATCCGAACAAAAATTCATATTTTTAATAAAATAAATTCGAAAATAAATAAATTTTTTGAAAAATAACCTTGATTTCTGCAGGTGTATGGATTACAGAATCTGGTAGAGCTCTTCAAGACCTTCAGATTGGTTACTCGAGCTTTCCAAACCGAATTCAATAACACCTCCAAATGCTTGTTTAATTCTTAGAACAGTTTTAGGAAATTAGGGTTTTTCTCTGAAAATTATATAATTATCTGTCTGCAAATGATTTTGATATGAAATAAATTACGGTAAAAGGCTATTTATAATTACGGAAAATTAGTATCCCGTTGGATCATTCCGGATATAAAATGGTACGTTTATTTGTAAAAACTGATCCAAACGGTATCGGTTTTCGGGATAATTATCCAAATCAGTACAATTTGTACTGCGGTCTTGGTCTCAGCGCCTGGTTACACGTATTACGAAGTGATAATTGTGATAGTTTAATAAAAAGCTCTTGTTTATCGAAAATACGGGTTTTATTGATTTACCGAAACGAATATTGTAACGAAAATGTTGCGCCGGGACCCACGCAGGACAAACCGTACGCCGGATCGAAAGAGTCGAAACATGGAAAATGCTCGGAATATTACAATTAGGTTAGGAAGGAGTTCTCGAAAGAGTTTCGGGTTTCAAAAACGTAACAACGGTTGACGTCGGTTGGTTCCCGTTTTTATAAAATAGATTTTAATTACCCGGAAAAAGATTTTAGAAATTTCATATGATTCTTATAAATCCATAAACCAATATAAAAATAATTAGGAAGATATGACAATTATCTATATTTTATTTTGGACATATAAAAATTAAAATAGTCAATTAATATTATTCTTGAATATTCAAGTACAGATAACACTTAACAATTAGCTCACAGAATAGATATTGAACACACATAATAATTATATAATAACAAAAATAATTACACGATATATCCCGGATATTACATCCTTCCCCCCTTAAAAGGATTCTGTCCTCAGAATCTTCTAAGAAAACAAATGAGGGTACTTTTCTCTCATATCACTTTCTAACTCCCAGGTTGACTCTTCAACCTTTGGGTTTCTCCACAATACTCTTACTAACTTTACCACTTTATTTCTCAATACTTTCTCTCTTTCCTGTAGAACTTCTACCGGGCTCTCTATATATGATAAATCTGCTTGAAGTTCTATTGGCTCATATTCTATTACATGCCTGGAGTCTGGATTATATTTCTTAAGCATTGATATGTGAAAAACATTTTGAATGTGCTCCATGTGCGGAGGTAACGCCAACTCGTAAGCTACTTTGCTAATACGCTTTAGGATTTCAAAAGGTCCGACATATCTTGGGTTTAGCTTCCCTTTCTTCCCAAACCTCGTTAGTCCTTTCCACGGTGATACTTTCAATAATACCAAGCTTCCTTCTTCAAATTCCATGTCTTTTCTTGACTGGTCTGCATATTTCCTTTGACGATCTTGTGCGGCTATTAATCTTTTCTGGATAATTTCAACAACTTCCTTTGTCTGCTGCACCAATTCGGGTCCGAGTATTTTGCGTTCTCCTACTTCGTCCCAATATACTGGAGATCTACATTTGCGTCCATAAAGGGCTTCATAAGGTGGCATCCCAATGCTGGCGTGATAATTGTTGTTATAGGCAAACTCTACCAGGGGTAAATGCTCGTCCCAACTTCCTTTGAAATCAATAGCACAAATACGTAGCACGTCCTCGATTGTCTGGATCGTTCTTTCACTTTGGCCATCCGTTTGGGGGTGATAGGCCGTACTCATATTCAATCTTGTTCCCAAACATTCTTAAAAACTCTTCCAGAATCTTGAATTAAACCTTGGATCTCTATCAGATACGATAGACACTGGAACTCCATGACGAACTACGATCTCTTTCAAGTACATATGAACTAACTTGTCGAGCGAAGATCTTTCATTTATAGGCAGAAAATGAGCTGACTTGGTAAGTCTATCTACTATAACCCAAATGGCATCATGATTAGCCCTTGTCCTTGGTAATCCAACTATGAAATCCATGGTAATATGTTCCCACTTCCACTCTGGAATCTCCAATGGCTGTAGCAATCCACTTGGTCTCTGATGCTCTGCTTTAACTCTCTGACATGTATAGCATTTGCTAACCCATTCCGCAATTTTCCTCTTCATATCTGGCCACCAATAATTCTTCTTTAAATCTCTGTACATTTTGGTACTCCCCGGATGGATGGAATATCTTGAACTATGTGCCTCTTGTAAAATTTCATTTTTCAGCTCCGTCACTGGTGGAATCCAAATTCTTGAAAAAAACCTAAGAATACCTTGATCATCTTGTTGCGTGCATAATTCCTCACCTACCAAACTATTTATATCTTAATCCATTACCTCTTTCTGGCATTTCTTTATTTTCTCCAATAACTCCGGTTGGAAAATCATACTGTACACTTTTGCTTCCTCAGGCTTGTAAATTCTAATCTCCAATTCCAATTTTTAAAATTCTTTATATATCTCTTCAGGTACGGATAACACATTTAACCTTTCCTTCCGACTTAACGCATCTGCTACAACGTTCGCCTTACCGGGATGATAATTAATCGAGCAATCATAATCCTTGATCAATTCTAACCATCTCCTTTGTCTCATATTAAGTTCCTTCTGGGTAAATATATATTTCAAACTTTTATGATCCGTGAAAATCTCACACTTTTCTCCATACAAATAATGTCTCCAAATCTTCAAAGTGAAAACTATAGCTGCTAGCTCCAAATCATGAGTAGGGTACTTCTGTTCGTGTGGTTTCAATTGCCTTGACGCATACGCAATCACCTTGTCGTGCTGCATAAGAACACATCCTAATCCTTTGTAAGAAGCATCGCTATAAATTACGAAATTCCCTTGATCATCTGGAAGTGACAAAACAAGTGCTGTGATTAATCTCCACTTCAATTCCTGAAAACTTTCTTCGCACTTGTCATTCCATATAAACTTTTCATTCTTTCGTGTAAGCTTTGTCAATGGTGTTGCAATTCTTGAGAAATTCTGAACGAATCGTCGATAATATCCTGCCAATCCCAAGAAACTTCTTACATCAGTGGGTGTTTTCGGTCTTTCCCAATTCGTAATTGCCTCGATCTTTGCCGGGTCCACTTTGATCCCTTCATTACTGACTATGTGTCCTAAGAACTGAACTTCCTGTAGCCAAAACTCACACTTCGACAATTTAGCATATAACTTCTTTTTCCTTAAAATCTCCAAAGTTGTCCTTAAATGCTTCACATGATCCTCCTCCGTCTTTGAATAGATCAAAATATCGTCTATAAATACTATAACGAACTTGTCCAAATATTCCTTAAAAATTCTGTTCATCAGGTCCATAAACGCTGCTGGGGCGTTGGTCAATCCAAAAGACATTACTAGAAATTTATAATGCCCATACCTTGTTCTGAAAGCTGTCTTTGGTATATCTTCTGGTTTGATCTTCAGTTGATGATATCCCGATCTTAAATCGATCTTGGAGAAATATTTGGCTCCCTTCAATTGGTCAAACAAATCATCAATTCTGGGTAACGGATACTTATTCTTGATTGTCAACTTGTTGAGCTCCCTATAGTCGATGCACAGTCTCATGCTTCCATCTTTCTTCTTGACAAATAATACCGGTGCACCCCACGGGGATACGCTGAGTCTGATTACTCCTTTCTCTAATAGCTCTCGTAATTGCTTTGCTAACTCTTTCATCTCAACGGGCGCCATTCTATACGGGGCCTTGGATACTGGTTCGGTTCCAGGTGCTAAGTCGATTGCAAATTCAATTTCTCTATCTGGAGGAAGTCCTGGCAATTCGTCGGGAAATACGTCTGGGAATTCATTCACTACTGGAATATTTTCAAGTTTTGCTGGCTCCTGACTTCTGTCAATCACATATGCTACGAAATGCTCACATCCTTGTCGTAGTAACTTCTTGGCTTGAATCATCATTAAGAACTTCTTTACCTGCTTCTGTCCCTTGAACCTTACTATTCTTTCGTCTGGCGTTTTTACCATTACTTTCTTATTTCGACAATCTATCTGAGCATCATGCTTAGATAACCAATCCATCCCTAATATAACGTCAAATTCTCCTAACTTAAACGGTATCAAATCTACACAAAACTTACTACCAGAAATCTCAATCTCACAATTCCCACAAACTTGGTTAACAGTTACACGTTCTTGATTTGCTAATTCCACAGTCATTATTTCATTTAAATACCCAACTGGACAATTTAACTTACTAACAAAATCTTGTGAAACAAACGATCGAGTTGCTCCCGAATCTATTAACACTTTGGCACATAAAGAATTTACATTAAGCGTACCTGCCACGACATCCGTATCCTGGATCGCATCCTTCACCGACATGTCAAAAACTCTAGCCCTCGGAGTCTCATTCACTGTTGGGGTAAATCCCATAATCCTCAATGCATTACTGATTGGGGCTGGTGTCTTGCAATCCCTGGCCATATGTCCTGGCTTCCCATATTTAAAGCATATAAATCCAATGACTGGAACCTTCACTGCTGGATTCCGGATAGGCTGATCCTTATTTGCTGGCTCTCTTGCTGGCTGATTTCGGCACTCCCTCGAGTAGTGCCCTTTCTGGTTGCATTTAAAACATACCACATTCAACTTGTTACAAACTCCTCCATGCTTCTTTCCACATACTTGACAATCTGGAAAAGTTAATCTCAACTGATTTGGCTGATTCACATTAGCTGGACGATTGCCCTGGCCTCCGTCTCCTGCATTTTGTCTCCTGAAATTAAAATTTCTCCCTGGCTAAAACTTGCCCTTCTTAAAATTTGGAAACTTCCCTGTTTGTGAATGACCCTCATTTCCCTCAACTTTCCTTTTCTTGCTTTCCTTATCTTTTTGGAACATCTCACTCTCTGTCTCTGCGATCATAGCTTTCTGTACAACCCCGGCATAGGTATCCAATTCAAAAATAGCTACCTTCCCTCTGATCCATGGCTTCAAGCCTTGCTAGAATCTCTTAGCTTTCTTTCTATCAGTATCAACATACGACGGCACAAAGCTTGACAATTCCTCAAACTTCCCCTCATAATCTGTAACCGACATGTTCCCTTGCTTTAATTCTAAAAACTTCAGCTCCATTTGATCCTGAACAAACTGAGGAAAATACTTTTCTAAAAATGATTCCTTAAACCTTTCCCAAGTAATAACATCTGTGCTTTCCAATGTCTTCACCATCTCCCACCAATAGGTGGCCTCATTCTTCAGATAGTAACTTGCAAATTCAACCTTCTGCTCCTCTTTCACTTTTACCAAGGCAAATGCCTTCTCTATTTCCTTTAACCACACATTTGCTTCAATTGGTTCTAAGGAACCCTTGAATTCTGGTGGGTTTACTGCCTGAAAAGTTTTGAAAGTTACCTGGGGATTGGTCTGTCTCTGCTGTTGTTGTGCCAGGTGAACTGTTTGTTGGGCCAAGATTTGAAGAATCTGGGCTATTGCTGGGTCCATGGGTCCTGGGTTCACATTCTGGTTTGTATCATCTTGGTTGTTATTGTTGTTGTTGTTGGTTTCTTCATTCTGGGTGTTGGTGCGGGTATTTTTTCTGGGAGGCATTTTCTGTAAAGAATCAATCAATTTATTTAGCTTTTGAATCAAATCTTTGAATAAAAGAAAAGTTTTGTAAAATAGGAATATCTCTTTTTGAAAACAGTTGTAACCAAGTAAATTGCATGCTTCTTTACAGAATATAAATAGTTATGAAAAATAGGGTACATGGTATCACAGGGTATACAGGTGCAATAAATAAGGTAAAGTAAAACAGGTGCGATAAAGTAAATGACAGTGTTGGAAAGGAAAAAGGTACTGATATATATAGATCACAAGTTTTAGGTAGTACAAGCGTAAAGACGCTTCGAAAGTAAAAGCAAAAAGGGTACAACAACCTACTCACTAGTCAGCATCGCTAGTCTATAAATACAACTCAAAAGTCTAATGATACACACTACACACTACTGTACATACTACATAATCATAACAACACTGCTCAGCATCTCCATCTCTGAATCTCTGGCTCATGGCAAATCTGGACCTCCTATCTCCTCAAGCTCCTCTAGAACCCACTTAGCCCACTCCACTAGGAAATTAGGGGTGATGTCCTCATGTGTAGCCTCAGCAATCCTCACGGCAGCTGCTCTACGAAACGCCTGGAGCCTCTCCCTAAGTCGCCTCTCACCACTCCCCATCTCTCTGGTACGCATGATATGCAATAACTCCTGGATCTGACCTTGTAGGAATCGTTGCTCCATAAGGCAAGCCTCAAACTGATGATATGGGACATGATAGGAAGAGAACTGGAAAGGTACTCCTGTGACTGAATGACTAGTAAAGCCTGAATCAGCAGGTGGGGGTCCTCTGACAGGTGGCCTCATGCCTGGAGGTGGAATAGCCTGCAATGGTACGGGCTGCAACACCGGTGGAGGTAGAATAGCCAATGCTGGTGGAATAACAGGACGTGGATCCGATGCTGGTGCTCCAACTGAAGGCTCTGAGTGATCAGCTGATATGGGAATAAAAGAGTCAGCCATCTCTGCTATCTGAAATCATATCGCAATATAAGAATCTCGTACCACGACGCAAACTATACTAATACCGGGTATACCATAACACTCAACCTCTCGACGTTCTATCATCCTATACCTTACTTCTAATCCTATCCCTCTACACATTCCCGTCAACCTAGGCTTGTGTCAGTGACTTATAACCTGTGGCTCTGATACCAAACCTGTGGCGCCCTCCAAACCCGGGTCAGAAGTTTGGGGTCCACACACACACCTTAATTATAACCTGCTTATAACAATAATAAAGATAATAATAATATATGCAGTGGCCCTACTTACCAACCACCACGGACCGCAACAGGTTAAAGTATGCACACAAGCCAAACACACTAATATATTACAAACCGTTCAAATCCCAACTATTTCAAACTCAAACTGAGTATTAAACATTATTACAAACTTTTACAAACTTAAATTATCCCAAAAGAAGCCTACTAGCTCAGCTTTCTCAACCTGAACCCCTAGCTCTCGCGCTGGAATGGGGATCCTCGCTACCAACTGGTTCCTTTTTAACTGGAAAGAATATAAACAATATCGCACAAATGAGCTAACTAGCTCAGCAAGTCACAATGACAAAACTGAGAATAATGATCATCAGGTGAATATAATTATGATATCAAGTGAACATTGGATTATGATTTAGAATTGGATATTATACTTTTAATTTAAAAACCAAGGTTAGGCTGCTGATCAGTCACGCACTAACCCCGAGCAAGGCACACAACATTGCTCTAACTACTGGATCCAAGGCACACATTGCCCTAACCTGACCATTATATGGTCTGACCACGAATCTGGTCCACAATTTTATAAAAACAATCCAATTCTAACATAATAACAGAATATGCAATAATAAATAATAACCGAAATCATTAACAACAATAAATGTTTAACAATGAAAGGGTTTCAATCCTTGTAAGTATCAATAAGGCAATTTAAAAGCTTGGATGCTGGGTAATGAAAGAATTGGATAACAAATGAATCAATATTTCAGGGTTTCAAAGATTTGGGCTTTCAAAGCATAGAATACAATGATTGAATGTACAAGTAATTCAGTTCAGTGTTTGGGATTTTGTTTACATGTATTTGTGGAGTAATATCGTATACTTGAGATTTGTGTTTAGGTATACAACAATCAATGGTCTAGAAAGAATAAGGTTTATGGCTCAAGAACAATAACTGAAATCAGAATTTAGGTTTCAGTGCTTCAAAGCACTTGCAATATCAACCAGACTATCACGTATTACAATATTTCGAGAAAGTTCGGAATACTTGCCTGATATTAGCTTACTACACTGCACTCGCTTCCAATCACAATCGTCTTACTCCTCAACTAACTGTTTCCCTTTCCTGCGCCTTGCCTCTTCTGCTTACATATCATAAGCATCTATCAATAATTTACTCATGGAATTCTATTTAACACATACTTCTATCTACCCTTCGTTTTACCCAAATCCGATTAACGGATTGAAAGTTATGCAATAATCAAGTAAACATCGAATATATAGACCGATAGTCAATTAACAAGTCACATATAGCACATAATACATCACGTAATCAATGATATATTATTTATAAAGAAGTCTCGGGTCATAAATAGGCTTTCTGGTATTTAAAATGATTTTTAAAACATTTTTCGGAATTAAAACGGGTCGTTGGATCAATTTCGGGTTAATAAACAGGGTTCGGTTGGCCAATTCTGGCTCCGAAATAATTTTAGAATAATTATCGAGCCTTGGAAACAATTTAGAATAATATTTTAAAGCTCGAAACTATTTTTCAGAATTTTTAAATCATTTTTAAATAATTAAATCTAATTAAATAATTAATTAAAATTAATTAATAATTAATTAAATTAATTAATCAATTAATTTTTGAATTAATTGACCAATTAATCAATTAGAAATTAACTGAAATTAATTAACTAATTAATTTAGATTTATTTGTGAATTAAAATAATTTCCAGAATTAAAATAATAATTTTTAGAATTTTCAGAAATTAAAAACGAATTTTTATAATAAAAATAAATAGGAAATATGATTTTTAAACATTTTTAAAACGGAAATCCAATTTTTGCAAAGTCTGGAAACTACAAGGACCAAACTGCATCGTTTTCAAAACTGCAGGGACCAAACTGCAATTTTGCAGTCCAGTCGCCGGAAAAAGTCGGGGATGGCCGGAGAACACGTTCCCGGCGTCCTCACCCCACCAACACCTCCAGATCACATCTACAGGTTACCAGGAACACAACCATGCAATCAAAACAACCTAACAATCCCTGAGTTGGCCGGAATTTGGCCGTGAAATTTTCCAGTTTCCGGCGAACATCGGAAAACTTCAAAACACAACTCCCTTCTTTACAGACCTCGTTGGTTCATGAAACTTATACGACTAGATTGCAAATTTCACAGAGAACACAACCCACTATAACACAACATCAATCCATCACAGAATAAGAAACCCCCAAATTTCAATTAAGAACATTCATACGGGTTATAAACCCTAATTTTAAAATTCGAAAATCAAACTCAAATTTGAACATGTTATTGAACTCCAAATCAGACGTATGACATATGAAAATCATCAGGAAAACAAGCTCTACAACATGCAATCATCAAATCATACAAACAATCATCCGAACAAAAATTCATATTTTTAATAATATAAATTCGAAAATAAATAATTTTTTTGAAAAATAACCTTGATTTCTGCAGGTGTATGGATTACAGAATCTGGTAGAGCTCTTCAAGACCTTCAGATTGGTTACTCGAGCTTTCCAAACCGAATTCAATAACACCTCCAAATGCTTGTTTGATTTTAGAACAGTTTTAGGAAATTAGGGTTTTTCTCTGAAAATTATATAATTATCTGTCTGCAAATGATTTTGATATAAAATAAATTACGGTAAAAGGCTATTTATAATTACGGAAAATTAGTATCCCGTTGGATCATTCCGGATATAAAACGGTACGTTTATTTGTAAAAACTGATCCAAACAGTATCGGTTTTCGGGATAATTATCCAAATCAGTACAATTTGTACTGCGGTCTTGGTCTCAGCGCCTGGTTACACGTATTACGAAGTGATAATTGTGATAGTTTAATAAAAAGCTCCCGTTTATCAAAAATACGGGTTTTATTGATTTACCGAAACGAATATTGTATCGAAAATGTTGCGCCGGGACCCGCGCAGGACAAACCGTACGCCGGATCGAAAGAGTCGAAACATGGAAAATGCTCGGAATATTACAATTAGGTTAGGAAAGAGTTCTCGAAAGAGTTTCGGGTTCCAAAAACGTAACAACGGTTGACGTCGGTTGGTTCCCGTTTTTATAAAATAGATTTTAATTACCCGGAAAAAGATTTTAGAAATTTCATATGATTCTTATAAATCCATAAACCAACATAAAAATAATTAGGAAGATATGACAATTATCTATATTTTATTTTGGACATATAAAAATTAAAATACTCAATTAATATTATTCTTGAATATTCAAGTACAGATAAAACTTAACAATTAGCTCACAGAATAGATACTGAACACACATAATAATTATATAATAGCAAAAATAATTACACGATATATCCCGAATATTACAACATCCACTAACCCATTCCACAATTTCCTTCTTCATATCTGGCCACCAATAATTTTCCTTTAAATCTCTGTACATTTTGGTGCTCCCTGGATGGATTGAATACCTTGAATTATGAGCTTCCTGTAAAATTTCATTCTTCACTCCATCACTGGTGGAATCCAAATTCTAGAAGAAAACCTAAGAATACCTTGATCGTCCTTTTGCGTGCACAATTCTTCACTTACCAAACGATTAATGTCCTGATCCATTATCTCTGCTTGACACTTTCTTATCTTTTCTAATAACTCCGGCTGGAAAGTCATACTATACGCTTTTGCTTCATCAGGCTTGCAAACTCTAATCTCCAATTCCAGTTTGTGAAATTCCTTGTATATCTCTTCGGGTACTGATAACACCTTCAACTTTTCTTTTCGACTTAACGCGTCCGCCACAACGTTTGCTTTACCGGGATGATAGTTAATCGTGCAGTCGTAATCATTGATCAACTCTAACCATCTCCTCTGTCTCATATTAAGCTCCTTCTATGTGAATATGTACTTTAAGCTTTTGTGATCCGTGTAAATCTCGCATTTTTCTCCATATAGGTAATGTCTCCAAATCTTCAAAGAAAATACTATGGTTGCTAGCTCCATGTCATGAGTAGGATATTTTTGTTCGTGTGGTTTCAATTGCCTTGACGCATACGCAATCACCTTATCGTGTTGCATCAGAACGCGTCCGAGCCTTTTATGAGAAGCGTCGCTATAAATTACGAAATTTCCTTGATCGTCTGGAAGTGACAAAACATGTGCCGTGATTAATCTTCGCTTCATTTCCTGAAAACTTTCCTCACATTTATCGTTCCATATAAACTTTTCATTTTTCCGTGTAAGCTTCGTCAATGGTGTTGCAATCCTTGAGAAATTTTGAACAAATCGGCGATAATATCCCGCTAATCCCAAGAAACTTCTTACCTCTGTTGGTGTTCTCGGTCTTTCCCAATTTGTAATTGCTTCAATCTTCGCTGGGTCCACTTTGATCCTTAAATTACTAACTATGTGTCCTAAGAACTAAACTTCATGTAACCAAAACTCACACTTCGAGAATTTAGCATATAACTTCTTTTTCCTTAAAATCTCCAAAGTTGTTCTCAAATGTTATGCATGATCCTTTTCTGTCTTTGAATAAATCAAAATATCGTCTATGAACACAATAACAAACTTATCCAAGTATTCCTTGAAAATTCTGTTCATCAGGTCCATGAATGTTGTCGGGGCATTGGTCAATCTAAAAGACATTACTAAAAATTCATAATGTCCATACCTTGTCCTGAAAGCTGTCTTTAGTATATCCTCTGGCTTAATCTTTAGTTGATGATATCGCGATCTCAAATCTATCTTAGAGAAGTACTTGGCTCATTTCAATTGGTCAAACAAATCATCAATTCTGGGTAACGGATACTTGTTCTTGATTGTAAGCTTGTTGAGCTCCCGATAGTCGATGCACAATCTCATGCTTCCATCCTTCTTCTTGACAAATGGTATCGGTGCACCCCACGGGGATACACTGGATCTGATTACTCCTTTCTCTAACAACTCTTGCAATTACTTTGCTAGTTCCTTCATCTCAATGGGCGCCATTCTGTACGAGGCCTTGGATACTGGTTCCGTTCCAGGTGCTAAGTCGATCACAAATTCAATTTCTCTTTCTGGAGGAAGTCCTGGTAACTCATCAGGAAACACGTCTGGAAATTCATTGACTACTGGAATATCTTCAAATTTTGCTGGCTCCTGACTTCTATCAATCACATAAGCAACGAAATGCTCGCATCCTTGCCGTAGTAACTTTTTAGCTTGAATCATTGTTAAAAACTTGTTTGCTTGCTTCTGACCCTTAAATGTCACTATTCTTTCGTCTGGCGTCTTTATCATTACTTTCTTATTTCGACAATCTATTTGGGCATCATGCTTAGATAACCAATCCATTCCTAAGATAACGTCAAACTCTCCTAGCTTAAATGGTATCAAATCTACACAAAACTTACTACCAGAAATCTCAATCTCACAATTCCCACAGACTTGATTAACAAATATATGTTCTTCATTTTCTAATTCCACAGTCATTATTTCATTTAAATACTTAACTGGATAATTTAACTTACTAACAAAATCTTGAGAAATAAACGATCGGTTTTCCCCGAATCTATTAACACTTTAGCACATAAAGAATTCATATTAAGCATACCTTCCATGACATCTGTATCCTGGATAGCGTCCTTCACAGACATATCAAAAACTCTAGCCCTTGGAGTCTCATTCACTACTGGAGTATTTCCTATAATTCTCAATGCATTACTGACTGGGGATGGTGCCTTGCAATCCCTGGCTATATGTCCTGGCTTCCCACATTTAAAGCATGTAAATCCAATAGCTGGAACCTTAACCGCTGGATTCCGGATAGGCTGATCCTTGTTTGTTGACTCTCTCGCTGGCTATCTGCGGCACTCCCTCGAATAGTGCCCTTTCTGATTACACTTGAAACAAACCACATTAACTTATTACAGACTCCTCCATGTTTCTTCCCACATACCTGACATTCTGGAAAAGTTAACCTCAACTGATTCGGCTGATTCACATTGACTGGACTGTTGCTTTGACCTCCGTCGCTTGCATTCTGCTTCTTGAAATTAAAATTTCTCCCTGGCTGAAACTTACCCTTCTTAAAATTTGGAAACTTTCCTGGTTGTGACTGTCCTTCATTCCCTTCAAACTTTCTCTTTTTACTTTCCTTTTCCTTATGTGACATCTCACTCTCTATCTCTGCAATCATGGCCTTCTGTACAACTCCTGCATAGGTATCCAATTCAAAGATGGCTACCTTCCCTCTGATCCATGGCTTCAGACCTTGCTGGAATCTCTTAGCCTTCTTCCTGTCAGTATCCACATATGACGGCACATACCTTGACAATTCCTCAAACTTACTCTCATAATCAGCTACCGGCATATTTCCTTGCTTTAACTCTAAAAACTTCAGCTCCATTTCATCCTGAACAAACTCGGGAAAATATTTTTCTAAAAACAATTCCTTAAACCTCTCCCAAGTAATAACATATGTACCTTCCAATGTCTTCACAGTCTCCCACCAATAGGTGGCCTCATTCTTCAGATAATAACTTGCAAACTCAACCTTCTGTTCTTCCTTTACTTTAACTAAAGCAAACAACTTCTCTATTTTCTTTAACCAAACATTTGCTTCAATCGGATCTAAGGAACCCTTGAATTCTGGTGGGTTTACCGCTTGAAAAGTTTTGAAAGTTACCTGGGGATTGGTCTGCCTTAGTTGTTGAGTCAGGTGAATTATTTGTTGAGCCCAGATTCGATTTGAAGAATCTGGGCTATTGCTGGGTCTATGGGTCCTGGGTTTGCATTTTGGTTGATATTGTCTTGGTTATTATTGTTGTTGGTTTCTTCATTCTGGGTGTTGGTGCAGGTATTTCTTCTGGGAGGCATTTTCTGTAAAGAATCAAACAACTTATTTAGCCTTTAAATCAGATCCTTTGCATAAAATAAAAGTTTTGTAAAACAGAAATATCTCTTTTTAAAAACAGTTGTAACAGTTGGACCAAGTAAATTGCATGCTTCTTTACAGAATATAAACAGTTAAGGGAACATGGTATATGGTATCACAGGGGTATAACTGGTGCAACAAATAAAGTAAAGTAAAACAGGTGCAATAATGTAAATGACAATGCTGGAAAGGAAAAGGTACTGATATATATAGATCAAAAGTTTTAGGTAATACAAGTGTAAAGACGCTTCGGAAGTAAAAGCAAAAGGTACAGCAAACCTACTCACTAGTCAGCAGATCTAGTCTATAAATACAACCCAAAAGTCTACTGATATATACTACACACTACTGTACATACTAAACAACCACAACAGCACTGATCAGCATCTCCATCTCTGTATCTAGCTCAGGGCAAGTCTGGTCCTCCAATCACCTCAAACTCCTCCAGAACCCACTTAGCCCACTCCACAAAAAAATCAGGGGGATATCCTCATGAGTAGCCTCAGCAATCCTCACAGCAGCGGCTCTCCGAAATACCTGAAGTCTCTCTCTGAGTCGCCTCTCACCACTCCCAACCTCTCTGGTACGCATAATATGTAATAGCTCCTGAATCTGACCCCGTAGGAATCGCTGCTCCATAAGGCAAGCCTCAAAATGATGATATGGGACAGGATAGGAAGAGAACTGAAAATGTACACCTGTAATTGAGTGACCAGTAAAACCTGAATCAGCAGGTGGGGGTCCTCTGATAGGTGGTCTCATGCCTGGGGGTGGAATAGCCTGTAAGGGTACGGGCTGCAACACAGGTGGAGGTAAAATAGCCAACACTGGTGGAACAACAGGATGTGGATCTAAAGATGGTCCTCCAACTGAGGGCTCTGAATGATCAGCTGATATGGGGATGAAAGAGTCGGCCATCGCTGCTATCTGAAATCATATCGTAATATAAGAATCTTGAACCGCGACGCGAATCATACTAATACCTGTTGTATCTTAACACTCATCCTCTCGACGTTCTATCTTTCTATTTCTTACTTCTATTCCTAACCCTCTACCCATTCCCGTCACCCTAGGCTTGTGTCAGTCACTTATAACTTGTAGCTCTGATACCAAACCTGTGGCGCCCTCCAAACCCGGGTCAGAAGTTTGGGGTCCACACACACACACACCTTATTTATAACCTGCTTATAATAATAGTAAAGATAATAATAATATGCAGTGACCCTACTTACCAACTACCACGGACCGCAACAGGTTAAAGTATGTATACAAGCCACACACACACACTATATATTACAAACGTCCAAATCCCAACTATTCAAACTCAAAACTGAATATTAAACATTATTACAACTTTTACAACCTTAAACTATCTCAAAAGCTGTCCGCTAGCTTAACTCGATCAACCTGCACCCCTAGCTCTCGCACTGGATTGGGGATCCTCGCTACCAACTGGTTCCTTCTTAACTGGAAAAGAACATAAATAACATCGCACAAATGAGCTAACTAGCTCAGCAAGTCACAATGACAAGACTGAGAATAATGATCATCAAGTGAAAATGATTAAGATATCAAGGGAACAATGATTATTGATTTAGAATTGGATATTATATTTTTATTTTAAAAACCAAGGTTAGGCTGCAGATCAATCACGCACTAAACCCGAGCAAGGCACACGGCTCTGCTCTAATTACTGGATCCAAGGCACACATTGGCCTCACTTGACCACTAATCTAGTCTGACCATGAATCTGGTCCTCAATTTTATAAAAACAATCCAATTCTAACATAATAACAGAATAAACAATGTAAAGCAATAATCAAAATCATAAGCAATATTGGATGTTCAATAATTAGATGGTTTCAATCTCCACAAAGGATCAATATAGCAATTTGATTCAGTGTTTGTCATTTAGTTTGTATGTATTTGTGGAGTGGTATCATATATCTGTGGTTCGTATTCGGGTATGCAACAATCAATGGTTCAGAAAGAATAAGGTTTACGGCTCAAAGATCAACAACTGGAATCAAGGTTTAGGGTTCAGTGCTTCAAAGCACTTGCAATATAGAACAAAATTATCAATCATCAACAATATATTTCGAGAAAGTTCAGAACACTTGCCTGGTACTAGCTTGCTATACTTCACTAACTTTCAATTACAACCGTCTTACTCCTCGACTATCTACTTTCCTTTCCTAAGCCTTACCTCTTCTGCTCACATATCATAAGCATCTATCAATACTCAACTCATACGATTCTATTTGATTACACTTCTATCTACCCTTCGTTTTACCCAAATTCGACTAACGGATTAAAAGTTATGCTATAAATAAGTAAACACCGAACATATAGATCGACAGTCAAACAACAAGTTACATATAACACGTAACACGTCAAACAATCAATAATATAACATTTATAAAGGAGTTTCGGGTCATAAACAGGCTTTCGGATATTTAATATGATTTTTAAAACATTTTTCGGAATTAAAACGGGTCGTTGGATCAATTTCAAAGCAATAAACAAGGATCGGTTGGCCAAATCTGGTTTCAAAATAATTTTCTAATAATTATCGAGCCTTGAAAACAATTTAAAATAATATTTTAAAGCTCGAAACTATTTTTCGGAATTTTAAAATCATTTTTAAATAATTAAATATAATTAAATAATTAATTAAATCAATTAATCAATTAATTTTCGAATTAATTGACTAATTAATCAATTAATTATTAATTAAAATTATTAACTAATTAATTCTGATTTATTTTTGAATTAAAAATAATTTTTGGAATTAAAATAATAATTTTTGGGATTTTCAGAAAATTAAAAAGGAATTTTTTATAATTAAAATAAATAGAAAATATGATTTTTAAATATTTTTAAAACAGGAATCCTATTTCTGCAATTTCCAGAAACTTCAGGGACTAAACTTCACCATCTTCAAAAGTACAGGGACTAAACTGCAATTTTGCAGTTTAGTCGCCGGAAAATTACGGGGATGGCCGGAGAACATGTTCCCGGCATCCTCACACCACCAACTCCTCCAGATATGATTTATACATTACCAGGAATCTATTCATGCAATCAAAACACATCAATATCCCCTGAGTTGGCCGGAATTTGGCCGGGAAGTTCGCCGGTTTCCGGCGAGCTCGACGTAACTTTAAAAACACAACTCCCTTCAAACCTTAAATCGTCTGTTAACGAGTTATACACTAATCGATTGCAAATTTTATAAGAAACACAACCCACTATATTTCAACAGCTAATAACCCCTAGAACAAAAAGTCCTAAATTTCAATTAAGAACATTCATACGGGTTATAAACCCTAATTTTAATATTCAAAGATTAAACTCAATTTTGAACATGGTATTGAACTCCAAATCAGTCATATGACATATGAAAATCATCAGGAAAACAAGCTCTACAACATGAAATCGTCAAATCATTCAAACAATCATCCGAACAAAAATTCATATTTTTAATCAAAATAATTCGAAAATAAATAAAAATATAGAAAATAAACCTTTGATTCTGCAGTTCTGGAACTTGTATAATCTGATAGTACTCTTCAAACCCTTCATTTTGGTTACTCAAGATTTCCAAACAGATTTCAATAACACCTCTGAATTGCTGTTTGATTCTTGAAAGTTTATATGAATATATAGATTTTCTCTGTAAAATTATATAATTACTGTTTGTAAATGATTTTCGGTACGAAATAAAATACGGTAAAGGCTATTTATAATTACGGAAAATTAGTATCCCGTTGGATCATTCCGGATATAAAATGGTACGTTTATTTATAAAAACAGATCCAAACGGTACCGGTTTTCGGGATAATTATCCAAATCAGTACAATTTGTACTGCGGTCTTGGTCTCAGCGCCTGGTTACACGTATTACGAGGTGATAATTGTAATTGTTTAATAAAAAGATCCCGTTTATCAAAAATATGAGTTTTATTGATTTACCGAAACGAATAGTATATCGAAAATATTGCGCCGAGACCCGCGGAGGACAAACCGTACGCCGGATCGAAAAAGTCAAAATATGGAAAATGCTCGGAATATTGCAATTAGGTTAGGAAGGAGTTCTCGAAAGAGTTTCGGGTTATAAAAACGTAAAAACGGATGACGTCGGTTGGTTCCCGTTTATATAAAATAGTTTATAAATACTCGGGAAAAGAATTTATAAAATCCATATATTTCCTATAAAATCATAAATCAACATAAAAATAAATAGGAAGATATGATAATTATCTATATTTTATTTTGTACATATAAAAATTAAAATACTCAATTAATATTATTTTTAAACATCCAAACACATATACCACTTAACAAATAATTCACAGAATAAATACTGGACATGCATAATATTTATTTATTAGCAAAAATAATTACATGATATATCCCAGATATTACAGTTGTGATAAAACTGAATAGTTTGAAATACTTATATAGATATTTGGTTATTGATGTAACTTATTTTCAGGGTTATCCCAATAGCAGTAAGTTTGTTTGTAATAATGTTGGATTTTGAAAAAAAAAGTATCATAACTGAGTTTAATCCGTAGCAGGTTAATGGGGTCAGCTGCATATTTATATTTGTTTATCTGGGTTGTTTTATTGTTGAGTTTGGTTTGTGATTCCCAAATTTAGGCCCCAAATTTGAAGAAAAAAATAGTATAAATTTTCCGTAAACATATAATAATTATTATATTTTAAAAATAAAGTATGACATCGAAACGAAGATAAAAGTTCTAAAAATCTGAACTGAAATATGTTGGGGTGTTCAACATTTCTTATATCGAAATATGGCGTTGATTGCTACACTTTAAAAGGTTATAGTTGCGCTCTATCCAAAAGGAGTTGCTTTTGGCATGGTGGTAAGCGCTTGATCCTAAAATATGGTGCATGTCACAGGTTCGATTCCCACTATCACGCATATTTATGAGATTTATGTCAAAGGCATGTTGTGTAGCCATGGTGTCAGATGGGGACAACCATTTCTCAGACGGGGACTTGGTAATGCTGGCAGATGTTGGGAGGATTGTTGGGGTGTCCAGCATCTCCCTTTACCGAAACTTGGCGATGGATATTACGCTATAAATGTTATAGTTGGGCCATCTCTAAAAGTAAATATGTTTGACATAATGGTAAGCGCTTGATCATAACGAAATTGGACAATATTTTAGGGGGGAAAATATTTTTAAGAGAATAAAAGTTAAGAAAAAGGAATAATTTATAAAAAACAAACCAATAACTATATCAACGCTCTGCTCTCAAGTTTTTGTTATTCCTAGTGGACTAACAATGAGATTTACAGAAGGGGGGTTGAATGTAAATCTCAAAACTTTTTCAAGTTTTGAGCAGTTTATGAAAGTTGTGTGTTCAAGAAGAACAAGTGTGTGAATTGCTTTAAGCTAATACAGACAGATATATATTCAAGCACAAATGTAAAGAACACAACAGACCTTCAAAACTTTTCTGGTGGATTTGTTGTTCCACCAGAGATGGTATTTTAGAAAATCTGTGATTAAACAATGTTGATCACAGCTGCATCCTAGTACAAACTAGATGAATTTTCTCTCAATATTTTTCTAAACAGCTCTGGAAAATCTCACATCTAATTACTAGCTTCTACTTGGTTTATATATTACCAAGTGTACAAGTGAAGAACAATATAAAATACAGTAATAAAATAAGATCTTCACTTGCTTCTTTTCCTGTTCACTCCAGTACTTTGTTGACTATTGCATCTTTGTACTAGAGAAGAACGGCTGCTTTTTCTGTTGTTCCTGAAATTCGGCTACCACATCTCAGTTGTCTCTATCAACCCATGTGCCTCTGTTTGTAGGTACAACTACCCCTTATCAACGGCTAATCATCAGAACATCCGTTGAAGCTTTCATCCGTTGATGCACTCATCCGTTGAAGGATGTTATCCGTTGAAGCTTTCATCCGTTGATGCACTCATCCGTTGAAGGATGTTATCCGTTGATGACTTTATCCGTTGAAGCTTTAGAGACATCCGTTGAAGCTTAGCTTCTCATCCGTTGAAGGTCTTTAAGTCATCCGTTGATACCACTTCACTTATACAAAATTACAAGGCATGAAGTATTTACAATTGGCCTTCCTATCTGCATATCATCTAGTAGTCAACATGACTCATAGTTTCTCTCAACTTCCAAGAATTACATTTTAAATACAGAGACAGAAATATGCTACAACACTAGACTTATTTCTAAGTAAAGCTACACCATCAACGGATAGCCAAAGTGGTCTTATCCGTTGAGGCTACAGACACTAAATTTCTACTTAAGTATTTTGTTAAACATATCATCAAACTAATGCACATACATTCCTAACAATCTCCCCCTATTTATGTCTATAAGAATTGTAGGCATAAATTCAGGGTTAACTTGATGATAACAAAACACTTAACAGATATATGAATTGAAACTAAGTAGAAATTTAAAAATGCTGCAAAAGTGTATGTACTAGGAGATAATTGAAGATTTACAGTGTTTCCAAGGACACTCCTTTAGTCTGAGCAAATCATCTTTTTCTTCTTTGTTCCCTGGTTTTCTTTCCTAGCCTTTTGTCATTTTCCTCAATTTGGAGTTGGAGTTGTCTGAAGAATTCAGCTTCATCTTCAACACTGACATCCAACTTAGATTGCATTTCTTTGAGAGTTTCATTGCTGGCAATCTTGAGTTGGTCTTCAAGTCTGAAAAATCTTCTGACTCCTTTATCATCTCTAAATTCCATCAACCAATGAGGTGATTTGAGAATTTTCATTTCCCTTTCTTGAATGAGTAAAGTCCTGGGTAAAGCATTGGGCGCCCTCCAGGTTTTCCTTATATTGGCTATCTTGTTGAGAATTTCAGTCTTGGCAGTTCTGGTAAAGCCAGAATCCTTTTGTATAGCTGAATAGACTCTAATCAAGGTAGAGTAGCCTTCATCCAGAATCCTGTGGAGAGGCCATGTTCTTTCCCCAGCTCCTTTATATCTGAACACTAATCTCTCTGGTAACTGTCTGTAGGCAGCTATTCCCCTTACATCCTCCAGCTCATCCAGATAGAGTTCAATGTCTGAAATTTCTTTTATGTCACAGATGTGAACATAATCATCTTTAGAAATGGGTGACTTAGGCTTAGGTTTTTGTTTTTGAGTGAATTTCTTAGAGGTTATGGGAGGTGTAGATTTTGGTTTTCTTTTCTGTTTCTTTGGTAGTGGAAGAGTGGTTAGAAAGGTAGGCAATTTGATAGTGTCCCAATCAATAGGTTCCTCTTTTGGAATGATTGGTTCACCATGGATGTTTATTGTGGGATCAGCAACAAGGGGTTCAGGTATGGAAGGTAGTGGTTTAGATATAGATTTGGTTACTTCAGTGTTATCTCCACTCCTTCTAAGTGCCTTGGCCTTTCTTCTGTTTCCCTTCTGCCATTCCTCTCTTTCTTCCACACTCTCACCAAATATACTCCCTAAAACCTCATCTAGGTTTGTAGTCTTGTCTTCACCCCTGACTTCAATCCCTTTTTCTTTTTCAACTAGACTTGACTTTAGCTGTTGTTCAAGCTTTGCTTGTGCTCTTTTGTCAGCCTTTAATTGCTTGTCTTCTTCCTTCTTGGCTATTGAGAATTTGGGATGTCCTTGCATCACACATATGCTCTTTCCCTCTCTAATGATAATAGCTCTATTTCTCCTTACAGCCTCATCCATGGACTTTTTGAGATAAGCAATACTTCTGCCTAAAATCTTGTTCTCATCAGCTTTTGGAGGAGGAAAGTCCACTTCTTTTAAAGGATTCTTTGTTGAGTCCTTATTGGATCTTTCATTGGGCTTGAGAATTATAGCTTGTAGTTCTTTGGAAGAAGCTTCTCCATCCTTATGACTCCCTACTGGCATGATCTCCATGTTGATTGGTTCAATTTTTGTGCTGTATTTCACAGATATTGATTTGTCTTGTGTAGAACCAAACAACAGTTGCAACCTTTCATCAATTCTCCTCCTTTGCTCTTTCACTTGAATTTCAGCTGCTGCTAGCTGAATCAAATCAATTCCATCAGGCTTGCCCTTGATTTGAATGATTGGAGAAGTAGTGATGGCAGGAACTAGCACTTTAGATATGTTGACTTTTGTAGATGGCTCTCCTTCCCCTTCCCTTTTACTCTCCCCCTTTTTGTTATCATCAAGGAGAGGGGTCAAGCCTTGTGCTTTTGCCAGCTGCATTAGGAGACTGGTTTGAGATTGTTGATTGTGAAGAATGGTGGCCACAGAATTTTCAATAACTTGAACTCTGTCTTCTAACTTGGCCAACCGTTTTTCAGTAACAGATTCTTTCTTCAATCTCAAAACCAAGTCCTGCAATGTACCATAGGGCATGACTGAATCCAATTTTTCTGAAGTATAGGTTTTCAAGTCAGCAATATCCTTCCTGAGATCATCCATACTCAGATTCTGCTTCACTTGCTGCAGCTTCATGAGATGCAGTGAGTCCAGGTGAGCTTGAAGGATAGCCTTGATACTTGCATGTGAAGTATTCTGAATGGCCTGTTGAATAGTGTTGATTTGTTTGACTAAAGAGACATTGAATTCCCCTGATCTGTACTCCTTAGTCAAGGCCCATTCAGGTAGATTTGGAATTGAACTAGGGCCTTCATCTCCCCCTAAGTTCATGCTTCCATCAAAAGAAATAGAGTCATCATCATCAGAATTTGCTCCAAATTCCTCAGATGGCTCACCAGCTGTAGAAGGCATTTTGTTAATGGCAGCTTTATCCCTTTGAAGAGATTCTGTTGTGTGCACTAGATGTAGTGACCTTTCTGCTTTCTCATTGCCCTGAGCAGCCAACAGTTGATAGGCTGTCACAGGATGAGTAAAAGTGTCAGCATCCAAGGAAATGTTATCAATTACAGCTTTGTAATGTTGCTGAAATTGTCTTTCCTTTTCAGCATCATCCACAATCATTGACTCATTAGCAATGGCTGGTTCCACCCTTGTATCTACTGTACCTGCTTTTCTCTCTTTTTCTCTATGTTCTTGCATCAGGGGCTCCCCCTGGCTCACACAACTCACTCCCTCACCTTCACCTACTAAGGTGGTACTCCACTCACTTACTTTTGCCATGCTGGAAGAAATAGCATGCATTTTTGAGCTCTCAATCTCTCCTTTTGCCTGGGAGCAACCCAGCCTCTCACTCAAATTGTCACTCCCTTCCCTCAATCCTAAGAGTGATTGCACAGTATTCATGTCTTCTACACTTGGGATTAATTCAGTTATTTGTGTAGAGACTGTCAACGGATGTGGAATATCCGTTGAAGGTGAAACTGATGTTATCAACGGATAACTGCTGTTAAGCTTATCCGTTGAAGAACAACCACTTGTCAACGGATGAGTGATATCCGTTGAAGAAGGAAAAGAAGTTGAAATTGAAAGTGATATAACTGTTGAATCTGTGTAGATTGATTTGAGATGTGGTGACACAGATCCTTCAATTATATCTGAAAGAATTTGCGGGTGATCCAACAAATCATCCAAGAGATGATGATCACCTGTATTTGAGTGGGGCTTCTCCCTGAGTTGTAAAGAGGGAGAATCAGGAATTGATGGGAATAACATATCCACATCCAGAGATGGTGATGAAGTGTTTGGTGATTGATGTGTGATTATTGTGAGAGAATGGGGCTGTGACTCCACATTTATTGGAGTCACATCAAACTGAGTTTGAGAAGGCATAGATACAGATGGATGTATCTGTGCAGTGTGTGCACCCTGTGTAGAAGATTGGGTTCTAGCCTTCTTTCTTCTAATAAAGGCTTTTGTTGGTGAGTGTTTGGCTTTAGTGTCCCTCCCTCGTTTGTTCTGTGTTCCTGGTTTGGAACTATTTTCAATAGTAACATCCTTTTGGGAGGATGCTACTAGGGATGTGCTAGATACCTTTTCAACCACCACAGCTTTTTGAGAAACTGTGGCTTGGCTAGCTTGGGAAGCACTCAACTTTCCTTCCTTATCCTGGGGGTTTCTTTGATGTTCACCCCTCCCCTCACCACTCACACCCTGTTCACTCACCTCAGGGTTAATAGTTGGTGTTACAACTGTTGTCTTTTGAGAAACAACAGAGGTGGATTTCTTTGTCTTTGATTTTGAAAGTTTAGTTTTGGTGACCTTGGTAGAAATCTGTTGGGGCATCACAGATTTCATGGCCACACTAGAAGATAAAGAAATAGAGGGGTTGGAAGAAGTAGGAGTTGTAGAAGCAATTACCTCACCTACCTGAGGTGCATTCATGATTGGTAAATATACCAATGACACACTGCTGTTACGATCCATTCTCATCAAGTCTGCAAGAACTCTTTTCTCTTGTGCCCAGCACTTGAGTTTATTATTCTCATTGATTATGACTAAACCTTCAGCAACATGGTTAGCCAATAACATAAAGAATCTAGCATAATAGATGTTATTAGGTCTATTAGCTTTGTTACCTAATCTAGTACCTAATTCTAGCATCACATAGTTGCTAAAGTTAAAATACCTATCAGAAACAAGCATATAGAGCATATTAACCAGAGATGAAGTTATGGCATCAAAATTACTAATTTTCCCAGAGAAAACCTTTATAAAGGCATCCCCAAGGAAACTCCATTCTTTCCTAAGGCCTTTTCTTCTAATACTCCCTAAATTAGCAGAGTTAAGAGAATAACCTATGGAATCTAACATGCTGGATACATCACTATCAGTGTGTGGTGTCATGGCATTGTTCTCAGGCAATTTAAAACATGCTTGTAAATCATCACAGTTAATACAGTGAGTTTTACCTTTGAGAGTGAAGGAGATAGTCATATCCATGAAGTTGAACTCAGCAGTTGTCCAAATCTCCTCAACTACTTCACAGAAAATTGTTGGGGCTTCCAGCATTGCATAGCTAAGTTTACAGTTTTTGATGAAGTCCATCATTTTGTGATAGTCTGAGTGGGCTTCATTCTTTTTTACCAAAGCTATGAAATTGTTCTTTTCATAGATGAACCCAGATTGAGACATAATCTTCACGACTGGTGCCATTGTTGTGAGTAGAAATTGCAGAGAATAACTTGAAGTTTTTGCAGAGAGAAAATGGTAAATGCTTGAAATTTTAAGAAAGCGTAAAGTAAAAATGAACAATCAGAAGGACTTATATGCTTTCTCAAATTAATAAACAAAAATATAAAATAAAGATTTATCAATAAATATGCGTTAGTGAATTTCAGCCATTTTAAGAATAAACTGTAAGTATTCTAAAAACTACCTTTAAAACCAATACATACAGATGTATGTATGAGTATCAACGGTTAAGAGAATAGAATCAACGGCTGTTAAACACCTGAATCTATTGATGTGACATTTCAACGGATAAGGCAAATTGTCATCCGTTGAAAGGTACTTCAGTTTTATCCGTTGACGGATAAAAATTCCAGAAATGTATTTGTCTTTCAACGGATAATGATTATCCGTTGATAGAGCAATTTTGACTTTCAACGGATAGGGAACATCCGTTGATGGAATAAACTATGTTAAAAGTCAAATTTGTTCTTAGCAACTAATATATTTCAGGCTTCAATTCAAATTGCAATAAAGACATGAATTTTAAGAGTAATTAAGCATACCTAGCTCACTTACCAATCTTGTGAATGTTGATTCATCAAGTGGCTTGGTAAATATGTCAGCAATTTGTTGTTCACTTGGAACAAAATGTAGTTCCACTGTACCATTCATGACATGCTCCCTAATGAAGTGGTACTTGATATCAATGTGCTTGGTCCTTGAGTGCTGCACAGGATTCTCTGTTATGGCTATGGCACTTGTGTTGTCACAAAAGATAGGAATTCTATCAACATGAAGTCCATAGTCAAGGAGTTGGTTCCTCATCCATAACACTTGAGAACAGCAACTTCCAGCAGCAATGTATTCAGCCTCAGCTGTAGAAGTAGAGACTGAATTTTGCTTTTTGCTAAACCATGATACAAGCTTGTTTCCCAGGAATTGGCAGGAGCCTGTTGTACTTTTCCTATCTATTTTGCAACCTGCATAGTCTGTATCTGAATAACCAATTAGATCAAAGCCAGATTCTCTAGGATACCAAATACCTAAATTTGGTGTACCCTTGAGATATCTGAAAATCCTTTTGATAGCAATTAAGTGAGACTCCCTAGGATCAGCTTGGAATCTAGCACATAGACATGTAGCAAACATTATATCTGGTCTGCTAGCAGTTAAATATAAAAGTGAACCAACCATGCCTCTATAACTTGTAATATCCACAGACCTTTCAGTCTTATTTAATTCAAGTTTGGTGGCAGTGGCCATGGGAGTTTTTGCAGATGAACATTCCATTAAGTCAAACTTCTTTAAAAGATCATAAATATATTTAGTTTGACTAATGAAAATTCCATCACTAACTTGTTTAACTTGTAAACCAAGAAAATAGGTTAGTTCTCCCATTAGGCTCATTTCATAATTACTTTGCATTAGCTTAGCAAACTTTTTGCAAAGTTTATCATCTATAGAGCCAAATATTATGTCATCTACATAAATTTGAACAAGTATACTAGAGCCATTAACATCCCTAAAGAAGAGAGTTTTATCAACAGTACCTCTAGTGAAGTGATTCTCCAAAAGAAATTTTGATAAGGTTTCATACCAGGCTCTAGGTGCTTGCTTCAGTCCATAGAGTGCTTTCAACAGATAATACACATAGTCTGGAAAATTTGGATCTTCAAATCCTGGAGGTTGACTTACATAGACTTCTTCCTCTAATTTCCCATTTAGAAATGCACTCTTGACATCCATTTGATAGACTTTGAAATTGGCATGGGCTGCATGGGCTAGAAATATTCTGATGGCTTCAAGTCTTGCAACAGGAGCATATGTTTCATCAAAATCTATTCCCTCTTGCTGAGAATAGCCTTTAGCAACCAGTCTGGCTTTATTCCTTATGATAATGCCATTTTCATCCATCTTGTTTCTGAATACCCACTTTGTGTCAATAGGACTCTTGTTCTTTGGTTTGGGTACCAGCTTCCATACTTGGTTTCTCTCAAATTGGTTCAGCTCTTCCTGCATAGCTAATATCCAATCTGGATCCAATAGAGCTTCTTCCACTTTCTTAGGTTCCTCCTGAGACAGAAAACTACTATACAGACATTCATCTTGAGTGGCTTTTCTTGTTTGCACTTTAGATGATGCATCACCAATGATCAGTTCAAAGGGATGATTCTTGGTCCATTTCCTTTGTGGTGGAAGATGTGCTCTAGATGAGGTGGCCTCAGTATTGTCATGATGTGAGACAGAGTGTTGACTCGTTGAAACTCCCCCTGAGTTGTTGGTCCTTTGCAGGGAACTTGGAGTTCTATCAACTGATGATGTAAATCGATTATCCGTTGATGAACTATGATCAACGGATGCTTCATTTTGTACTTCAACGGATGATGCACTATGTCTTTCAACAGATACTGCATTGCCTCTATCAACGGATGCAGTATTTTGTGCATTATCCAAGGGCATGTTTTGAATCCCTTTTGAAGTGTCATCTCCATCAGTCTCCTCTTCACTATCATCACAATATATCTCAATGTTGTCAAATTTGAGTCTCTCATTATGTCCCTCATCTGTTAGTCCATCAATCTTTTTATCATCAAACACAACATGCACAGATTCCATAACAATGTTGGTTCTTAGATTGTAGACCCTATAAGATTTTCCAGCTGAGTAACCAACAAATATCCCTTCATCAGCCTTTGCATCAAACTTCCCTTTATGGTCAGATTGATTCCTCAGTATAAAGCATTTACATCCAAAGACATGAAGAAAGTTTAGAGTTGGTTTTCTTCTCTTGAACAACTGATAAGGAGTCATGCCTTTAGCTTGATTGATCAAAGAAATATTCTGAGTGAAGCAGGCACAATTAACAGCTTCAGCCCAGAAATATGTTGGTAACTTTGATTCTTCAAGCATTGTTCTGGCAGCTTCAATTAAAGATCTGTTCTTTCTTTCAACAACCCCATTTTGCTGAGGTGTTCTTGGAGCTGAGAACTCATGCATGATTCCATTTTCTTCACAGAACAGCCTTAATGTCAAATTCTTGAATTCAGTTCCATTGTCACTCCTGATATTTCTAACCTTCAAGTCAGGATGATTGTTGACTTGCCTGATGTGATTGATAATGATTTCACTTGCTTCATCCTTTGATCCAAGAAAATAGACCCATGAGAACTTTGAGAAATCATCTACAATCACTAAGCAATATCTTTTTCTTGCAATAGACAATACATTGACTGGTCCAAACAAATCCATATGTAGCAGCTGTAATGGTTCATCAATTGTTGTTTCAAGCTTCTTTTTGAATGATGCTTTCCTTTGTTTGCCTTTATGACAAGCATCACACAAACCATCCCTTGAGAATTCAACTAGAGGGATTCCTCTAACTAAGTCCTTTTTGACTAGATCATTCATTGTCTTGAAATTCAAGTGAGATAGCTTCTTGTGCCATAGCCAACTTTCAACTGTGCTTGCTTTGCTGAAGAGACAAGTAATGGATTCTGCATCTGTAGAGTTGAAGTCAGCTATGTACACATTTCCTTTTCTAACTCCAGTTAGAACCACTTTGTTGTCTTTCTTACTAGTGACAACACAGGCTTCAGAATTGAAGGAAACTGTATTCCCTCTATCACATAGTTGACTGATGCTCAGTAAATTGTGCTTGAGACCATCAACTAATGCAACTTCATTAATGATGACATTCCTTGTTGAAATCAAGCCATATCCCATAGTAAACCCTTTGCTGTCATCTCCAAAGGTTATGCTAGGGCCAGCTCTCTCCTTGAACTCTGTGAGCAGGGAGAAATCTCCTGTCATGTGTCTTGAACAACCACTGTCCAAGTACCATAGATTTCTTCCATTTCCCTGATTGCTTGATGAACTAACTTCATTTTCTTCAGAATCAGCCATGAGAGCAAGGTTGACATACTCCACATCTTCATCCTCTTCATCTCCATTAGCTGCCCAGTCCCTTTCTTGAGTAATGAAAGCCCTCTCCTTTTGCTTGAGTAGATCAAAATATTTCTTTTTGTAATCTACTTGTTCAAATTTCTTCTTTTCAGAAGTTGGCTTTCTGCACTCACCTGCAAAGTGTCCACTTATACCACAATTGAAACACTTGAACTTGGATTTGTCCACAGTGTTTTTGTGCGGTTTAGTGGCTCTAGTGTTTTTCTTGAATTTCATCTTTGCAAATCTTCTGGACAGAAATGCAAGATGCTCATCAATACCATCTGAGTCATCTTGGCTGGAGTTGTCTTCATTTTCAGCAACTTGCTCTTTCCCCTTGCTTGATTCCTGATTTCTTATACCATCTTTGGAGTTTGATGTAGATCTCGCAGTTTCTTGTCTGCATTTCCTCTCATCTTCAGCTACCAATGCAACTGAACTTCCTTTCTTTCTCCCCTTCTCCAATACCTCATCCTGTTCCAGCTCTAGTTCATAAGTCTTCAAGATTCCATACAATCTTTCAAGAGTGAAGTCCTTATAATCTTGAGAGTTTCTTAAGGAGACAGTCATGGGTTTCCATTCCTTTGGCAAGGATCTTAAAAATTTAAGATTTGAATCCTTCACCTGGTACACTCTTCCATACAGCTTCAGTCCATTCAACAGCTTTTGGAACCTATTGAATGTTTCATTTAAAGATTCATTTTCTTCAAAATGAAAGTATTCATACTGTTGAATGAGAAGCTGCATTTTGTTTTCTTTCACTTGTTCTGTACCTTCACACAGTAGTTGAACTGTGTCCCAAACCTCTTTGGCAGTTGTGCAATTTATCACATTATCAAACATATCCATGTTAAGACCATTAAACAAAATGTTCATAGCCTTCTTATCCTTGTGGACTTCTTCTGTGTCTTCCATTGTCCATTCTGCTCTAGGTTTTGGAATGGATTGACCAACAGCAACTGTGGCTGTAGCAACTGTTGCTACTTTGTGGGGAATGTGAGGACCATTCTCAATGCAGTTTACATAACCTTCATCTTGGGAGAGTAGATGAAGGTGCATTTTCACCTTCCAATGGTGATAACTGTCTTTGTCAAGAACTGGGATCTTTACTCCAATATCCTTCTTACTCATCTTTGTTAGATTCCAAGATCTTTAAACTCTTTGTATGTCAAGAGCCTGCTCTGATACCAATTGTTATTCCTAGTGGACTAACAATGAGATTTATAGAAGGGGGGTTGAATGTAAATCTCAAAACTTTTTCAAGTTTTGAGCAGTTTATGAAAGTTGTGTGTTCAAGAAGAACAAGTGTGTGAATTGCTTTAAGCTAATACAGACAGATATATATTCAAGCACAAATGTAAAGAACACAACAGACCTTCAAAACTTTTCTGGTGGATTTGTTGTTCCACCAGAGATGGTATTTTAGAAAATCTGTGATTAAACAATGTTGATCACAGCTGCATCCTAGTACAAACTAGATGAATTTTCTCTTAATATTTTTCTAAACAGCTCTGGAAAATCTCACATCTAATTACTAGCTTCTACTTGGTTTATATATTACCAAGTGTACAAGTGAAGAACAATATAAAATACAGTAATAAAATAAGATCTTCACTTGCTTCTTTTCCTGTTCACTCCAGTACTTTGTTGACTATTGCATCTTTGTACTAGAGAAGAACGGCTGCTTTTTCTGTTGTTCCTGAAATTCGGCTACCACATCTCAGTTGTCTCTATCAACCCATGTGCCTCTGTTTGTAGGTACAACTACCCCTTATCAACGGCTAATCATCAGAACATCCGTTGAAGCTTTCATCCGTTGATGCACTCATCCGTTGAAGGATGTTATCCGTTGAAGCTTTCATCCGTTGATGCACTCATCCGTTGAAGGATGTTATCCGTTGATGACTTTATCCGTTGAAGCTTTAGAGACATCCGTTGAAGCTTAGCTTCTCATCCGTTGAAGGTCTTTAAGTCATCCGTTGATACCACTTCACTTATACAAAATTACAAGGCATGAAGTATTTACAATTGGCCTTCCTATCTGCATATCATCTAGTAGTCAACATGACTCATAGTTTCTCTCAACTTCCAAGAATTACATTTTAAATACAGAGACAGAAATATGCTACAACACTAGATTTATTTCTAAGTAAAGCTACACCATCAACGGATAGCCAAAGTGGTCTTATCCGTTGAGGCTACAGACACTAAATTTCTACTTAAGTATTTTGTTAAACATATCATCAAACTAATGCACATACATTCCTAACAGTTTTTTTTAGGAAAAAGCAAATAAAGAAAAAAATTAATTGGATGAAAAAGTAATATATTTTGTTCAATTGCTCTCGAGTTAAAAAAAAATAACGAACGAATGTAGGGCCATTAACATGGTCCCGAGTTGGAAGAAAATATATAAAAAAATTATCAAATTACAATTCTACCTTTATATCAAAAAGTAATAATTTATGTAATAAACATATGTTTATAATATCAAGAGTATTAGCCTAATAACTCGTGCGAGACACATGTCGATTCTATAATTTTTTTTGTATACCTTGCAATTATAATATTATTAATTGGTTTCTTATTGACAAATATTATACAACGTCTTAAGTATATGAAAAATAAGTTGATTGTTTATTAATGTGTATAATTTTCATGTAAGGCATTATCAACGCACACAACGTTTCCAATATAGCTTACTAAGCAAATTATATATTTTCATAGATTTATGTCGTGTAATTTGTATTTAATGAATGTATACAAATAAGATAGTCACTGTATGTTTAAACGAAAGTTTAAAACTTAACCTGTAATATGCTGTCACTATTTTCACAATGCAACAGTCTGCACTTCCGGACTATTAACTCTAAATCAAAACTATATACAATATATAATCTATTTATCAAAAATTCAATTACAAAGGATTCTATTACAAACACGCAGCTAACGGAAGTCCAAAAATCAATCTACTCCAATCCTAAGTCCTCGAACTCCAATGTTATCCAACTCGAACTCTTAGACGAAACCTGAAATTATAAGAATGAGCTATACAGCCCAGCAAGAGACCAATCGATCCAACTAGTTGGCCAAGTAACATGAACACATATAACAAAATACGATACGATATACGACATACGAAACAAATACTTCGATACATGTTCTTATTCTTATTCGATACACACAATACACATACCACAAAAACAACAATAATTCAAAATCAATAACTCATGCCACGACCACTACAACCCGGTAATAACGGTCCTAAATTTTCAGAAAACTGTCACTACAATCCGGTGACTATGGTCCCAAGTTTTTATTCGATATTTTCAAAAACATGGCACAAATCACAGATCTCAAATTATCGTCTAGACATCACATATACATCGATACATATTTTATATCACATAATACTATCAAATATATCATCACTTAGCCTAGGTTTTGATAATCAAATATAAACACGTAATACATAATTTTGTAAACACTAGTAAGATCGATCGAAAACTTACCTCAAAACCTGACCAGATCTGAATTTACTCTTTTTAACCATCTAAACGATGTTTTATTGGAAAATACGAAATATAAAAGTTGTAGAGAACGGAAAGACCTTTCCGAAAAGTCTAGGATCACTGAATTCTGACTTACGATGAATTTTCTAAAAAATTTACAAGACTGCTGATTTTTGTGCCTAAAAGCCCTACGAATTTTAATAATTAAAATGAGGAATACGAATAGGGTGTATTTATAACGATACAAAACTCTATATCTTAACCTACAAGTTATCCATATTAGAATCTGATCCAAATTTTAGGCCCATTAGTCTAATTAAATTTTAATATCCTAATCATTATCTGATTTTAATCCTTTTTATTCTATTGTTCTATTATCAATCTAATTTTAAAAATTACGGGATATTACATACTACCCTCCTTAAAAAGAATTTAGTCCCCAAATTCACATCAAACCTATACGTCTAGGCCCTCTAATATCTTATAAGTCAAATTTAAAGTATGGTCCACAAGATCGAATCCTAGGGAATGTACTAGTCTTATACCTAATACACTCCGAAAAACAGTCTGATCTTGATACCAACTGTAACAGCCCGCACTTCCGGACTATTAATTCTAAATACAATAAGAGAGGCGTTGGACGTGTGTTTCAGCTCATAGGAAATGAAAACTATCGCAATTAAGGTATAATTTCTTTTATTTTGGTGACTTGTTTAATTTATTTTCATTTGGTGAATTTGGGGACCAAATTCTTTTAAGGAGGGAAGAATCTAAAGTCCGTGATTTTATTTTTTAATTTATTTATTAAATATTAGATATTAATTCGTTAAGATAATTTTTTATGTAGAATATTTTGGAAACTTTTTGTGCAAGTTATTTGAGTTGAGAAAAGATTTGTTATTTGTGGAAATAAGTGGAAGAATTATTTAGAAAATCGAAATCTTTTTAGTTTAGGTAATTGTGTGTGTTAAATATTTTATTTATGGAATTTACTTGGAGTGGTGGTAAATTATTAGAAGAAAATTTTATTATTTCCTAGTTGAAGTTAGATTTTTATGTCCCTATATAAAGACCCTTTTGTGAGTAATAAAAAGTCGTACATGGTTAATCGTTTCGCTCAGAGGTACGTTTTATTCCACTACTTTGATATTTATGTATTCGAGTCTGTACACATGCTTTCTTGTGAGAATTCGATTTCATATGAATTGTTATGTATGTGCCAGAATGTGATGTTTATATATATCGGTATATGCGCACATCAATTATTTTGTGAAAATTATCTTCCTGCCAATTTGATTTTTTTTTACATATATAATCTGTCATAATTTTGTGACATATGTCTTGATCAAATATGTATTGCAACTTTATTTTTTTATGTGAATGAATATGCTGATTATATGATACTAGTGTACTTATTGCATATGTGAGTATTCTGCCATGTTTTAATTCATAGATTTAGATTTATAAATATTGTTAATTAAATTTTAATTAGTTAATTAGGTCCTAATTTTATTAATTTATATTAATAAAGTTGATTTGAATTAGTACACATGTTTAGTGTTTTAACCATTTATTTTGTTTTTGACTTTTTGTTATTTGCATGGTACTTGAAGTTTGTTTATATTATATTAAATATATATTTGGTTAATTGTTTTGAAGTTGTTTAAATTTAATATTAACTAATGCATTCATGCTCTGTTTGATTAGTTGCAAGTAAAAGTATTATTATTTTTATATTAGATAATGAACCTAACCATATTCGGGAGATATAAGTCACATGGTCATGTTTTTATATATTGGGCCTTAAGGTCCATTGGCCATCTTTTATTTGACTTGAATTAGTTATTAATTTGTTTAGTTTCTGTATGAATTAAGTGAAGTACCTGGTTTAATTCTAAAGTTTGCATGTCCCTCTCCTCTACACATTTAAGGCCATTTGTTTATAGTTTTTGTGAGGATATTATTTGATTTAACGTGTGACATGTGAGATAAATCAACATAAATTATTTATAAAATTATTTATTAATTCAGTAACTATATATGATAAACTAGGGATTTTTGCCCGCGCTACGCGTGCTAAATAATTTTTTTTTAAATTTATTAAATAATATAAAGAGAAATGTTTACGTAATTTTTCGGTTGAACACTAACACAATATTACTATTTTCATGAATTTTTTTTACGCGAATATCCTTTTCACATATAATGGGAAAATATATTTAATAATTTTGAGCTAATAGCACATTACGTAATTTTTCTATTGACAGTAAGACAACATTACGTGTCGAATATTACTCGGCGTCTCCTTGTACTTGATAACATGTTCACATAAATAGCATCAATAGCATAACCAACCTGAAAAGGATTATATTTGAGCTAGATTATATTAAAAAATAATTATATTTAAGAAAGATTACATTTGAAATAGATTTAGAAAATTTAATCTACCACTATTAGCTTACAATTTTGCTGTATAACAAAAACATGTTATGCACAGTATACATGTCAACAATCTTCTTATAAGAAGTTTATAAAACATAGCATATAGATAGATAGATACCTGAGATCATAAGTTATACCTAAGATAATAAAACTTCATTTTTCTGACATAAGAATTTATAGCAATGACGTTAAATCTTTAAGAACATAAGTCAAACACTGCAATTATGATAATCTGAGTTCCTGAGATGTACCATTATCCAAACCTATCATATTTCATGAGCTTCATGCTAATGTCCATGATCTTCTATAGTACAAAGGGAGTTTCAGATGGCTATATTAAACATTGGTCCATATAGCAGGTTCTTGTATTAGCAGATGATATCCACAAATGTTAGCATACATATCCGAAAGCCGAGAAATCAACTCTTCCACTCTTCATCTTATATCAGTATTGGTGACAGTACTATACATTTCATTAGAGGTGTTATTTATTTCAGCTGGTCAGTTTAAGCAAATGTTGATCGAGAATGAGAATGAAACAGCTAGTCTCTAAACAGCCTAAACATGCTCAGTATGGTGAAAATGAAGACCATTAATATCCTGTGATTTATAAGATCTTTTTATTAGATACATTTCAGAAAACATGAAGATGGAATTGCACATTATACTTGATAAACAGTCACATCTTTTACTTATAAAAACTGTCCTGATGAATATTGTGAGTAACACAGTATGACTCGAAACAATAGAACAGGTGAATCACAACTCGCATTTGAAGCTGATGCAAGTGATAACATTTAAAAAATGCATACATTGATTCCATTGTCAAACACTGACACATTTATGAAAGATGTATTCACTTTAAACTTCCACTATAAGCTAGAAATGTATCCGTATACCAAAAACATGGTATGCACAACATATACGTCAAGAATCTTGTAATCAAAATAAGGTTATAGAAATATGAGATAAATATAGTTAGATAAAAATTCTAGATATATAGGTTCAATTGAAGATAACACAATTACATTGTGTAAATTTAATAATTCATTGCATAAAGTAAAATCTTGAAAAACATCAGTTAAAAAGTGCATTTGTGACATTTTGAGTTCCAAAGATGTGTCATCTTCAAACCCTCTGGCCATAGTTTACCTTCTTCCTGATAGTTTCCTTGGACTGCTCTGGTGCAAAGTGAATTCCACAAGTCTACCTGAAGCGGAGGTCCATCTAGCAGGTCCAATGGTCTATTACTACGTGCATTTGGACATACTTTGTTTGCTGGGAGGAGGATATCATTTCCAGCAATGTTATTGTACATGTCTGAGAGCAGAGTAATAATCCCTTTCACTCTTCCTCTCATATCAATATTGTTTACCATCATATACATTTCAGTAGCGGTACTATCTATTTCAGTTGGTCTATATAATGCCTTAAAGAAAACGTAAGCAAATCTGGATGGGAAATATGTAGAAGATAGATTTGATAAAACCTGAAGATTAGAATCAACATTATGCCTCTGCAACAGTCTGAGTGATGAGTTAAAGAAGCTTGCCTAATGAACATTGTGTCTAACACAATAAGAAATGAAGCCATAGAACTGGTCACGTGAAACTTCCATTTGATGCTGATGAAAGTCATATAGCTTATCCCAGTCAAGAGCTTCTAGGACATACTTGATATGTTTCTCTGGTTGTTTACGCTCCCATACTAACAAAAACTTCACAAACAAACTGAAGCTTTCTATCTGAAAAATAAGGTGAGAAAAAAGAAGAGTGATCGACTCTAGTGAAACAGTGAAAATAGTTTGATCAGCCATTTGAGAAAGTTTTGGTAAAATATGTAGTTAAGTTGGTACTTTTGAGATTTAGAGAAAAGGAATGCGTAAAGCCTTGTTGTGGACAAAAGGTTGTGAACCTTGCATCTTCTGTACGTGTGTAAAATAATTTTCTTGTCTGGAGAAAAAAAGTATAAATATATTATTTTGTATGTACTTATTACATGTCTAGTAATAAATTTAAATATTGGCATTTAAATTCATTTTGGATACATGTTTTACAATAATTTAATTTAAAATATTATCCACAAGTAATCCAAAAATATATTTATAAATATAATGTAAAACGTATTCCCAAAACCACATTTTACTTATAAAATATCATGTAAAATTATTTTTCGTGCATACGTTAAAACTTTTGGCAATAATTATTCACTCTTGAAAAAGGCTGAATTTAGTCAATAACATTTATCTTGGGGAAAAATTTTGTTGTAAATATGTAAAAATATTTTAAATTATATAAATTTCTTTAATGTAACTGAGCAAATGAAGAAAAAAAATAATGTACCTCTTTTTAGATTAAAAGTGTACTTTGTTAAATGTGTTGCATTTTACGCGAAATTTCGTGGTTTAATTTCGTTAACTTTGTCTTATGAAACTTTGTTGATTAGTTTACGGTAACACGTGATTAGATGTAAAATATTATATTGTATTATTTCTCTAATTTTATTTTAAAAACCTCTTTTTCTTAATAAATTATAGACCTGAAACTTTGTATTTGTCAACGATTACATGAAACATGTATATTTTAAATAAATAAAAGTATTAATTAGGAATTAGTATTTATATATGATGCGGAAGTTATACATTTATTAAATAAATTTTATTTTAAAAATGTACCCAATAATAGCGAGACTATAAAATATTATCAATTAATCTATGATAATAATTTATAGTGTATTATTAAATTGGTTTTTAAAGGTTATTAAAGGGAGAACAAAGTACTACTTAGGTAGAATCATCTTGTATTTGTGTAGACTGTGATTTTCAAACTCTCATTCATCGTAAAGTAGAAAGATGGATCAGATGCAGATGGAGGTAAGTTAAATATCCCCGTGTCAATTTCAAAATTGTGTTTTAGTTAGGGTTTATATAATGGCAAGTTTACAATTGACACAGCTCTGCTTGTTATTGAAAAGGACTTTAAATTCTCTAAGTGCTCTATAACATTCATGTCGAAGAAGCTAACAAATATTTATATGGTGAATTCGTGATAGTTGAGTTATGTAGAATGTATGATTTTAACTTATTTTAGGATTGTTCAAGTATGTACCTGATCTATGTTTAGATGACAACTTCATGATCTTTCCCAGACTTAATTTTAAGATCTATAATATATCCCGAGTACCTTGTGAATTAATAGTAAGGATTATTGATGAAACCAGATTACATAGGGTTTCAACCTCTCTGATTGGACAAAATATGATTTAATGTTTCTCCCAAATCTTATTAGGCTAATATTTGTTTGAAGTTAGATATAGAGTAGTATTAGGTTAATGTGTTATGTTAGCTACGCACAATTATCAATTACTACTAAAGATATATTACCCTGATTTGCAGAAAATAAGAAAATTCCTTTTATGTGGCATTGAATGGGACATGGGTAAGCAGAAATCAATTATAATATTTTTAGTAACAGTAATCATATTTAGTGATAATGAAGGTTGGGTCGTACATTACTTTCAGGTCAAGGTCGGAAACCATTGGCGACCTTTATTTCTGCAAATGTGGAGACCGATGAAGAAGGGACATTTGTAAGTGTTTCTATTATCAGTTGAATTAGATAAATTCCATCCAT
Organism: Apium graveolens; assembly: GCF_009905375.1. Classification (NCBI taxonomy): domain Eukaryota; kingdom Viridiplantae; phylum Streptophyta; class Magnoliopsida; order Apiales; family Apiaceae; genus Apium; species Apium graveolens. Next base: position 208,835,458 of record NC_133656.1, read on the forward strand.
GAGTAATTTTAACCGTCTAACAGATTTTTCTATATCTTGTTAGAGACTTCCAAATACTTTCATTCAGAAATTTGGTCGCAAACTTGACCATTTTTTGCAGTTAAGGTGTAAGATTGTATTGTGGAATGCAGTGTACGATAGGCGTAGGAAGAAAATATGTGGTATGGTTGAATTTCTTAGGTTTCATGGATTAAAAATATACTCTGTTATGATATTTGAGTATTATGGATATGGAAACTTCACCGTTCACTGTTACAACAATTTGGCGAGTGCAAGCTTTACTCCAACAATTGACCCCCTTGATTATTTCATGAATGAGCACTCGGATGATCCAAGACTTCATGAAATTATTCATAGTACAGACCAGTTAGAAACTGAAAAATATTTAGGACTATTCACTCATAATGCTGTGAGGAATACTTGATTGAGGTCAGAGGAATTGGGACTGAAATATTTATGCGAAAATCGGTGTGTATACAATCTCAAATTTCCAAACATATAAGGCTATATGTAATCTCTCTTTGTTTGTGCTCCGTATTATAAACAATTAAGTCTAAACATTCCTTTAAAATGCAGGATGTATTGGATGAGCTATGTAAAAAATGGAAAGGTATGAAGACTATTCAGTTAACTTTTGGGGTCAGAGAATGGGATATTCAGCTGCAATGGAATGGTGATACGTGTCACTTTGTAAGTGGTTGGGAAGCGTTTGTCTCGGATACAGAGCTTTTTAAAATAGGATGCATATTCATATGCTAATTACATTCCTACTGCTGAGAAACTCTGATGCATACACTTAGCCGCATTCATAGGCTGATACATGAGTAATCCAAAACAATATAATGATTCTGATTCATATCCTCTTGTGAGCTGTTTCTTTCCAGGCACGCTAACTTTGTTTTTATCTGGAAAAAAACAAACAAAATTATGACAGTTAATAACATTTAATTTACGTATCTAAGTCATGTTCACTTGATTCATTATCAAGCCGTGCCTGATGTGTGGGAAGCATCCAAAGGTGACGTGTTTCTTCCAGGAGTGTGTAAAATGGTTTCTCTCAAACTTATATTTTGTGGCAGTGTAGATCGGAATACATTATGATCCTTGGAGCTGTAATTCTTTCCACGCACCCTCACTTGCTTATTTTGATCTAATTTCCAATCAAGAATTTTATATTTGCAAATAAAATCTGTGACATTTCCTCAGTATATACTCAGTCATTATTGCTTACCAGGCTGGGTGAGGTGGGGATTTGATCTTGGAACAATATTGACCTCACAACGGTTGTTAGCCAAAACTTCAAAACTTAATTGGAAATCAGTGTCAACCACAACGTCATGGAGATTTGACATTAACAAATGTTCTGTATATAAACTGCCATTACCAATGGGGTGGTAATCACTGTCGCCTGAATCTGCATGATGAACAGGAATTGTGAGCTTTCAGTATCGCCATTCCAAATACCAAGTTTAGGAAGCTTACCAGGCGTTGCAGTGTAAATACTGCGCAGAGACTGATTACTTAAATTTACCGTACGCATACAGTCTTCTCCAGAAATTGGTTGACTGCATATTTGAACCGGAATATCTTGTAGTAAACTGTTTCTAATTTCCTCATTTTCACTTACATACCCTGCCAATCAGGGTATCATATAAATCAACAACTATATACTCTACCAAGCGCTTTGAGACATTTCTCTGTATTAAATTGGTTGACTCCATATTTGAACATAAATAATATGGCAAAGTATGTGCTTGTATGTTACTTAATTTCAATTACACAGATTTAAGTCCACTATACCCTATAGGTACAAAAACTAATATTACATTAAAAAATAAACACAAACATCACAGACTGGACTAACCTGATTCTTCTGATTCATTGTTAAAGTTATCAACTCTTGATAGAGGTATTAGATGAGAATGACGTAAATAATTACCTGCATCCATGTCAGGATTGATACAAAAGTAGTTATACAATATGAGGCGTAATAATATACATGATTGTTCTGTGATAAATGTTCAGTATAGTTTATTTCATATGTTAAGTTACCGTTAATTGCTTGTAGAGGACCACGGCTGAGATGTGCTTCTTTCATCGTCCACAAACATTGCTTGATCGACGAAGGTTTGGAACCTGTTTAAGTAATAAATATACGACATTAGCTATAAGGAAATTCATAGAGTGAACCTTGGATAGAGTTTCTTATGATCTGAAGTGCACGACATACATTGGCTTTGCTTAGGATTTAATCGGCTGAAAGAGGCTTTGGTAAACAATATATCTGGTTTCTGATTCTCCTTGCCACTAACTGCTCATAACAATGCATCTTCACGCAAACTTGGTGGATTAGATCCAGGTATAACTAAACAAAAGAGTAAAGAAAAACTTATTAATGTATACAACATAACTTATAAGGAATCATAACAGCGGTCACATGAGATATCGTGTAAAAATTCAAAAAACAATAGGGTACATCTATCATTGTTGACGGATTTAGACTGGTGATTCTCTGTAGGCTGGAGATTAGTCCTGTCTGAAAGAATAGAATTGACATTTCTCCCACGAACCCTACGTTTTGTATCTGGTTCGACAAAATCAACAAATCAATTAAAAATAAATAGGGAAATGTTTACATAATGCATCATTATGAGGATTAAAACCTTGTTCACTAGTGGCATCAGATGGATTCAAGGTTTTCTCAATATTACGTCCACGGACACGCTTGAATCCTGAAATTGAACATAATGAGAAGAATGTCATGTACCGTTTCTATCATGAAAACATCAAACAATCTAACCACACAGTACTGGAGACACCAAGGGAAAACATCAAACAATCTAACAAAAACAGTTATGGAGCAAACAAGGTTTAGAAGCAATACGTTGAGACTGCATTGTAAACTCCAAGCAAAGTTTTTAAGTTCAGAAGTAGTACTGTAACTCCATTGTAATCCGTCGACTGAGGGAGAGAGAGGGGCAGGATGATTTGGAAAAAGAGAGAGAAAATGATGTAACAAATTGGAGAAAATCATGCATGATTTGATTTTTTTCAAATCATTTTCCATAGATATCTTTATTTTTGAAATTCAACTAATAACCATATAGATTAAGATGGGTCAATTGAACTTAATTGGATAGTCCATGAATCTAGCAAAATGTATAGGATTTAGGTCATGGGTAAATGTTTTTACCCAAATTGTTAAATGGATAAATTAGGGAGTAGTCATTAGGTATTATAGATTCTAGGAGTTGTTCGTGCAATTAATTTCGGATTTTAAGTGTCGCTTCTGAGGTAAGTGCCTTTTGACTTATTTTTAATCGAAAAAATATTTCAATTATGTCTTTAATTTCGTATAAGATATAAGAAATTTGATTTCGAAGTTATAAGATATAAGTATTTGTGAATTTTAGGACCCAGTCTCTACGTTTTCGAACCCGTTCGTAATTTACCTATAGTTCCGGAACTAGCCTTAGATACCCTTAGTAGGCGCACAAGTGTGCAACTTTAGATACATATTAAGGGCGCGTTATTATTGAACTTTAGATGCCGACAACTGGCAAAGTGTGGTAAATAAGAATAAGAATAAGATGCCAGCTACTGGAAAAGTATGACCGTAGATCAAGACTGTCGTATTTATAAGAATTATTGTTTCGTTCTGTTTTACTATGTTCTAATCTATTATAAAATCTGCTCTGTTCTGTTTTAAATTCTGAATTTTAAAATATAAAACTTTGGGTTGGCTTTATTTACAAAATATTTTACAAAATTATTATTGTTTTAAGAAAAATTGTTGTATTAAAATACCCATTATTTTTCTGTTTAAGAGTTAGTCAATTTGTACTTGCTGAGCTGTGTAGCTCACCCCTTTTAAAATTTCAGGTTCAAAATTTGGAGCATATTAAGAATAAGGAATGTGAACCATGTGAAGATCTGTGCTGCTTAGTTTCATGCTATTTGAATTAGAATAAAGACTTTCGTATTTAAAGAATAAATTTGATTATCTGTTAGACAATTATTATCGGATTTGTGGAGCTGCGTCTCCGTTTTTATGATTTTGATTATTGAGTTTGACCGCTGCTTTGACCTTCGTGATATATTTAAATTATCGAATAAGAATCTATTTTATTTAAGTTTTTGTATTTAGAATTAATAGTCCAGAAGTGTGGGCTGTTACACATAAGGAGTAAATTAAAAATTAACACATATGTTGAAAGGAGAGCTAGCAAAAAATTGAGTTTTGGTTAAATAAACTATGAGTTTTGAGCTATTTTATTACTAAAATCACTACATTGTTCACGTAGTTTGCAGGCTATTGCGTGAGCCCGTAGGGTTTATCCTGTACACACCCGTAGGGTAGCGGCTGCGGGTTACCTATGAAAAAAAAGATTAAAAATGCATACCTAATTCCTAAAGTCATAAAGACCTGCAATCGTAATATTTAACAAAGTAAAATTTACACTACATTTAATACAAGTTGATTTTAATGGATAAATGTTAATTCTTAAAATTTATGATGTAATAACACTGTCAATGTCATAACCCATTAATTACAATTGACCAGTGCCCATAGTTTTTAATCTATTCAACACAAATCTAATTTTATAAGATGACAAATAATTGTCAATATTATCTTTCATCGGTTAAAATATCTATAATTCACCTAGTAAATCTTAGATTTAATTGATTATTCTCACTTTCACAACATAAAATATTCTTCTTGTTCTCCTTTACTGTATCAATGAATCTGAATACAACATCAACATTTAATTTCTTTACAATTAATAAAGATTCATATGTGTGTGTATAAATTATTATTTGTTATATTTTTAAATAAATTATGTTGTTGTCTTTTACTTATATGCTAAATATATTATTAATGTATTTGTTCAATCATTATTAACACCTAATGAGCCAATTGATTACTCACATAACATATATTTATAATTATCCCAATATTATAATTATATAATAAATTAATTGCAATTATTTATATATTATCGCCGCAGTAACACTCACAAATAATTCATATAACACTTTACTGAACTGAGCATCAATCATGGTTGTGACATAAAAATAATTTATATATTGTAAACACTAAATGTTGATATTCACATATTTTTATAAGAATTTGAAGATAAATTTGTACTAATATCGTCATTCAAATCATTTTCAAGTTTATTTTGTTTATGATTCTGATTTTTTTTCTTATAATATTTTTGATAACATTCTATATTATTTTTCTAAAATTAAATATTTTTTAATTTGATGAAGTTTTATAACTATCAGTTGAACCTGTTAATCCATTCAACTTACTGGCCAATATAAATTTTTTATGTAAATAATATAATATGGGTTAAATCAAATGCTATATTATAATATAGTTTTAATTTTTATTCAAATAATTATAAATATTAAAATAATTTAAAATATTTGCATGATGTTTTTTAGCTTTAAATGCTACAATGTAGTATAATTTTAACTTTTATTCAAATAGTTCTAGATATCAAAGTATTTATATGGTGTTTTTGAGCATTGAATGTTATATTCGTCAATTAAAATCACTCATCTAATATATATATATATAAAAAAGATTGAATTTTATAATTTTTATAAGTTTCTCTCGTATATACGTACATACATATATGATTACATTTAATGACCGTATCAAATTGAACAATTCCGTAAAATTTAAGATTTTATTCAGAAATATTTGAATACAAATGTATTTGCAATGAAATATACAAGAAATAATTTATATATATTGTTACAAAGAATCATCATATATCTTAGCATTTTTTCAATAACATTTTCTAAATCAATGAAAAATCTAAATTTTATTCTATAGTTATAGTTTATTTTTTTCTAAAAAGAATGAAATATAGTAGAATTTTGCAATAAACTCTTTTTAAATTCGCCATCATAACCGTATTATAAAGCTAGTTCTTATTCTATAAAGTGAAATACTGAAAAAAGAATCAATTTAGTATATCGTTGTAATTTTAACAAATCTTGTGACAACTCATGTAAATTGAAATATTTTTAAAAATTGAGCCAAGTCCCGAAAATAATAATGCACTATCGAAAAGTTAGTAACTTTAATATATATTATCTATTGACCTGATTCTATAAATATCTCAAACACAATAATTTTTATTTATATAAGATATTCCAAACATATTGCCTAACTCGTAATTTAAATTTACCAAATATAGACAGTGATGTATCAAGTTATGATTTCAAATTCCAAATACACTGAATCTTTATAATTCAAACTTGTATAAATATGTAGTATACATAAAGATTAATTTTTTAAGCAATTATATTTTTAATCCATTTTAAGGAAATTAATTATATTTACTTTTTAATTTTTTATATCAAAAAATTTAGATCATAAAGGTACTTGACATATTTTTAAACTAAAAATTGAATAATCAATAAGGTTAATTCAATTATGTACCTTATATCTTAATTCTAATTTTTAAAATTTAAATCTACAAATATTCCAGTAACAATGTTTGAAGTTAAATAAAATATCATTATTTATGATATTTACATATTATGTGTATGATTAAAAATATGCATAATAATATGATATACAGATATAAAGATTTATATGTGAATGCAAAGTCTCGAGTTCAATTACCACTAGCAACAAGTTTTATAAAAATATTAAAAGTAGGGATAAGTTAATCATTTTATTTCATAAATAAAATGTGAATTTTATCTACTTGTTGGGCAATCATATATAAAAAGAGTTGAACTAACAATTCTGTTTACTTTTCATTTTATCTCACTTTCCATTTCATCCCATTTTTGATTAAAAGGTATGAGAAGATTATATTTATAAAACTTTCATATTCACTTATTTCCTATCTTGAAAGCAAATTAAGTTTTTTTTTGCTTTTTTTACATTATTGTCATTTTCTTTAATCAAATAAAAGTTATTCCATGGTCTTTTAATCAAATACAAGAAATTTCATGATCGTGGTTTGGATTGAAAATTGTTGAACAATACTAATATGTGTGATAATTATGTTATGATGTAGTAGAAAGTTATTGTTACATTAATTAAAAAAAAGTACACCTTTTATCGGGCTGAATAAAGGTAGAAGAAAGTTATTATTTCATTAATAAAAAAACCACACATTTTATTGGTAGGGGCGTAATTAATGTTGTATTTGATTGGAATGAAAGGTATGAAATAGAATGATTGAAATAAAAGAAAAAAAATAGGAGGGAAATTTTTTAAAAAATTAAGACGGTGTAAAATTTTTATGATAAGAATTATAAAGAAAATGAATATAGTAATGAATGAAACATTTCATCTCAAGTTCTAGTTTATGTAGTTGAGAATGTTATTTATCAAAGAATTAAAATTTTGAAATTTTAGTCATTTTATACTCTAAATCTCATTATATTCCATTCAATTTCATTCCCCCTACGAAGGAATTTGAGTGAACATCGAATCCTGCTAACTGTAAAAAATTATCAAAATTTTAATAAAATATGAAATAATTTGATTCGGCCCCCTCCCAATTCTATTCGACTCCCCTTAAATTGTATTTTTGATTCAGTCCCTGATTGATAATTAAACAATACAATACCGACCAACAAAGAACCAATGCTATAATTAAGTGTTTTTGTCTCCCTTGCAGATAGTTGAAGAACTCGACTATTTATGTGTAAATGATTAATTAATTTAGTAGTGCTAGAGGTACTAAATTCGGTACCAAAAAAAATTTCCAAATAATATGGCATAGTGACGTAACAATATGAAATATTTTAATTAGTAATTTAAATGTGATGTTAGGAAATGAATAACACACAGGGGGTGAATGTGTTTTACTGTTTTTGAGCTTTTCTTTAATCTTTTATGGTTGAAAAAGATAAATAAAATCTTGTAGTAAAAATGTGTTCATGCAGAAATTAAGCTTGCAGAAAATAAAGAACACAAATCTTCAAAACTCACTTAATTTTATATTAAAATTAAGAATGTTATGCTACAAAATTTCTAGGATCTTTGTTGATAAAAGAGCTTAGCTTCTTCTTGAGAGAGTTACAATATTTTCTATCTAAATTGTTACAACTGACTAAAGGACCAGTGTTAACTTTATACCTCAGTTAACTGCTGGTTTACACAATGTATAATAAGACATGTTATTAACTTTACTAAATTATCACTTGTCATTTCCATGTATAGAAAAGTATATTTTCTATTTCTGGCTTGGCATATCTTTAGCATCCTGTGATTATCTTGATCTTCCTTTGTCAGTTAATCTTCACCATTGATCTTGCACATTCTTCAAGCTGCTTTTTGTAGACTTGTCAATCTAGTTGTTTGAATTGTTTGTTGATTGTTAATCTTGAATATTGAACTGATCTGCAATTTTGTACTTTGAGATTTTACCTCGAGATCTCTATTTGGTCTATAGAGAACTTGACATCTCGATAAGTATATTGGCTTATCGAGATCTCTAATACTCCATAGTAAATTTGACTTGTAGAGGTCTCTGAGTTCTCTATAAGGGAATTTGGCTTGTAGAGATCTCTAGTCTTCATATCTTTCTTTGACTTATCGATATCTCTGACTTCTCTAATGGTTTATTGACTTATCGATAACTCAGAGTTCTCTAGTCAAATTTGACTAATCGATAACTCAGAGTTCTCTAGTGCGTTTTGACTTATCGATAACTCAGAGTTCTCTAATGAATGTTGACTTGTCGATAACTCAGAGTTCTCTAATGAATGTTGACTTGTCGATAACTCTGAGTTCTCTAGTGAAATTTGACTCATCGATAACTCAGAGTTCTCTAATAAATGTTGACTTGTCGATAACTCTGAATTCTCTAGTGAAGAAATGACTTGTCTATATCTCCAAACTCCATGTCTTCAATTTGGCTTGTCGATATCTCTGTGAGTTCTCTAGTGCCTTTCCTAACTCCTCGATAAGTCATTTTGAGTTCTCGAATGACTTCACTATAACACTAAATATGTGACTTGTAGAGTTCTTTACTTAGAATATTTTTCCTAAAACATATTTATTCAACTCCAAGCTTCTTTATAATTCTTTTGAGGCATGATCTTCTTGATTTTCTTCCAGATAAAATTCTTAGGCTTGACATTGTTTATAGAAAAAGACTTCAGTCTGCTCTTTTGACATTTTTACAGACTTTAAGTGTTACAAATACAAAATACAAATTAAGATAACAATACAACTTACTTAGGGTTGACAAAATGTCTTAGTCTTGTTAAGGTACAGACATGTCTTGCACAACAATCTCCCCCAATTTGTGAGTGAAAGAGATATGTCCTAAGTTCAATCATGTATGAGGATTTAGGAATAACTTTTATGTAATCTGTTTTGATTTCATTGATATTAATAAAAGGCTTGTTTTGTTTTTATTACGGGCTCTATCTATTTAAATGTTTAAATAAGATATACCACAGTTTAGAGTAAAGCTTTTTATGGATTGTGATGAGATCATAATAATGAGACCTAAAAGATGATAACTCTAAACTTAAATAGTTCCTGGTCGTAGGATTACTAACTAGTAATTAATAATCCTCAAAGATCGGTACATACTATGCTTGCTTCATTATAAAGGATGTCTGTTCTCATAGACATTTGTGTGGTGACACTATAGCTAGTATGTAGGTGCTTATTATAGAATAAGTTCACTAAACATGACTCACACAGCTGAACAACTGATGGAGTTCACTCACGTGTCAGTAGTTGTTCACATAGTGATAGTTGTACAAGTATCCTTAGACTTGAGGTCATCACAGTCATCTTGTGTATACTGAACTATGCTTTGGTTTAGTTCTTAGTCTCAAGGGACAATTATAAGGGCTCTACTGGGTATAGGAATTTGTACACGAAGATAGTGTATAATCAATAAAGGATCTACCCCTTCCAGTGTAGGAAGAGAATGTTCAATGCTGATCCACTTATGTTAGTTCAGGAATCTCTGGCCAGAGTGAATGAAATTAGAAAGGAGTTTCTAATTTACATTAAATAGAACTAAGCATAGTGAATGGGAAAGCAAGTGATTAAATAAGATAGGCTTGACACAAGTTCCATGCCTTGTATTTAATCGTGACATTGCAGGGTAGAAGGAATTAATTGTACGGTAACTACTCACTGAATAGGTTCTTGGTATTCTAAGCAGTGAATTCGTATTATCCGGATAGTCGCGATATGCTGAGAAGTATCCCTCACGATGTAGAATAAATATGATTAATTAATTAATCATATTTAATGAATTAGAGAATTTATATAAATAATGATAAAATAGTTTTATTATTATTTATTTCTACTACCGGCTTAATATTGAACCTACAGGGTCACACCATAAAAGAGAATAATTTAATGGTGGAGGAATTAATTAATAATGGCTAATAATTATTTATTTATAAAATAAATAATTAATTGGCAAATTTAATAATTGATTAAATGAGATTTAATTGATTATAAATTAATTAAGAAAAGGTTCTTAATATTATTAATTAAGAATTTAATATTTGGAAATTAAATCAAGTGAGAGAATTATTTCTAAAGAGTTTAGAAAAATGATTAATAATTAAAAGGTGTTTTAATTATTAGTGAGAATAATAAAGGGTTAATAATAATAATATTTTATGGGAAAATTTTCAGCTGGAAATTTTGCCTATAAATATACTATTATAAACCCTATTTTTGCCGTAACCAAAAAGATTTACAAAACTCTAATTCTCTCCATCTCCTCCTCCTTCATTACATCATTTTCTTGGTGGATACCGGTGGAGTGCTTCACACTTGAGGAGCAGCTGCTAAGGATCTCCGTTCATCGTTCTTGGATCGCTATTAAAGACCTCCATCTTTCCATTAACGTAAAGCTTCTTAAGGTAAACATACTGAACTACGAATTAAATATTATTTTTCGCATGGATCATGCGGAGGGTTTCGGTTTTTTTTTTAAGATTAAATTTATGTTTTCGCTGCGTTTATGTGCTAAAAACCCTTCAATGGAATCATAGCTACTTGCGAAAAGTTTTTAATTCGTTTATGTGTTTAACTGTTTTCGATATATGAGCATGTACGTGATTCACCATGATTTGATGTTGATATAATATGCTTATATATGTATGGTTTTGAATATATGATATTCATGTAAGTTGTATAATCATAAGATGATTATGTAATCTGTATATATACTGATATATACATGATTTATGTTTGTTCTAATTATGAGAATCATATTAGATACGGATTCTGAATTGGCTGCTGCAGATTTGCTGAAATCTGGGTCTGGTGTCCGATTTACGCAAACGAATACCCTATTCCATAAGTAAACGAGCGTCTGAACAAAACTGATAGCAAAAGCTATCAACGACTCATCTGTAAGGCGTTTGACGTCTTTTACTGGCCGTAAACAGTGATTCTTATTTTTCTGATTTGATTCTGATTTTTCTGATTTTTGTCATATTTTCTTTTTATGATTAGATCATGGATAATATGATATGTTAAGATCAGATTGTGTGTTTTAACATGCATTTATGTGTTATTTCGACCTTGGTGTAATGGTTTTGGTTTTGGTTTTAAATACGACTTGCATGTCGTCAATCTTTGTAATCATAAATCTCGAATGTAACTCGAGTTATTCTTGTAAGTTCATTAGATTAGTTTTACTATCAATCATGTAATTTAATTGAAGACTCAAGAAGGCTATCCAATGAAGGTGATACAAAGAAGAAGATGAGGCATACAAGAAGTCTAAACAAAGAAGAAGACTTATGTAATAAGTAGTTGTATTTATTTCCATCACCATATTAGATTGACCTTGATCTTTATCATGAGCTTGATAAAGATCACATAGGATGGGGCCATAACCAAACACATTTACTTTATTGCACTTTACATTTACTTGTTTATTTAATTTTATATATGAGATATATGCCTATGTTTACCATGCGATGATAGATTTAGGTGAACTTAAATCAATATAAGGCGTGCTCTTTGAAAACCTAGAATAGGAATCGTTTCTTGCCTTAACAATAAATATTATGAATACGATCATGAGATTCTTGTGTTTATGAAACACGTAATTGAATATAAATTTTCAATATTGAGAGAAAGGATGATTCTATCAACAACAGATTTCTATCTGTAAGAAAGGGTTATTAAGTGACGCCTCTTAACAATGCTCCACCCGATCTGGGAATCATCTGATTATCGATTATTGATTTGAAATATTTAATTTAAAAGGAAGAATCTCTTTATAATATGATTATGATTGTAACATAATATAATCCCTCTAAAATTAAATAATATCAAGTAGTAATTGGCCAATGACACAAAGGGCTTGTGGTGGTCATAGCCTTCCAACATGGTAAAAAGTGGTTCTTATTTTTAAATCCTTATCGTTTCGTGCTACAGCCGAGGGCTTTGATTTCAAAATAAGAAATACTTGTCTATTACATAGAGATGTGTACATTAAATTAGAATCTAAAGGTCGGTACGTGCTACAGCCGTGGGCCGTTAGAGACTGATTCAATTGTACGAAATGTTGGGTTAGACTTGACTTAGAATATTGAGTTTGTCGTGCCACAACCGTGACTCAATTATTCAAGAGGCTAAACTTATATTAGGGAATAACATAAGATGTAATTGACAAGAGTTGTCTGCCTATTGAACATCACATGACGTTTTGTGCCACAGCCGAGGTTGTGTGATGGAATATAGGATCCCAATTCCCACTAGCATTATGAATGCTTAATTTTCACTTAGGGGGTTGAAAAAATTAGATAAACTGGTGGGAGACACTTATGAATAAAGACCCGATTCATATAGTATTTTGAAATGAAATTGAATATTTGCTAAGTGTTGTTATGTGTTTATCATTTACAGATTTACTATATTCGTCATGTCTTCTGCACTATCACTCCGGAGCATACTAGATGCTCACAAGTTGACTGGTCCTAATTTAGCTGTTTGTTTTCACTGTAACAAGTTGGGGTACTGGAAGAGGAACTGCAAGGTTTACCTTGCAGAATTGAAGAAGAAGAAGGGTAGTAAGACTACCGCTTCTGATTCAGGCATGTTCATGATCGAAGTTAATATGTCACTAGGTCAAATTTCTACTTGGGTATTAGATACCGCTTGTGGTTCTCATATTTGCAATTCGTTGCAAGGACTAAAGGGAAATAAGACTCTTGAAAAAGATGAGGTGATTCTACGTATGGGCAATGGAGCAAGGGTTGCGGACATATTTGTAGGATCATTTAGTTTACATATGCCTACGGGCAAGACTATTATTTTGAATAATTTTTATTACGTTCCCTCTATTGTGAGGAATATTGTTTCTATTCCTATGTTGGATGTGGATGGTTTTTCATTTATTATTAAGAATAATGAATGTTCTATCCTTAGAGATAATGTTCTTTTTGGACGTGGCATTTTAAATAATGGTCTGTATGTATGTGACGTAGAGCATGATTTACTTCAGATTGAACAAACTAATAAAAGAAAATGAGATGATAAAAATCTGACCTATTTATGGCACTGTAGGCTAGGTCATATTAGTGAAAATAGACTGCGGATATTGCATAAGGAAGGGTTACTTGACCCCTTTGATTTTGAATCATATCCTACATGCGAGTCTTGTCTATTGGGTAAAATGACCAAATCTCCATTTAGTGGACATGGAGAGAGGGCTGCAGATTTGCTAGGATTGGTACACACAGATGTATGTGGACCAATGTCTACGCAAGCCATGGGTGGATTTTCGTACTTCATTACTTTCATAGATGATAGATCTAGATTCGAATATGTGTATTTGATGAAACACAAGTCTGAAGCCTTTGAAAAGTTCAAAGAATATAAACATGAAGTGGAAAAACAAACCAAACACAGTATTATAACTTTTCGATCAGATCGAGGTGGTGAATACTTGAATGGAGAGTTTTTAGATTATCTCAAAGAAAATGGTATAGTCTCCCAGTGGACTCCTCCATATACTCCACAGTTAAATGGGATATCTGAAAGGAGAAATCGAACTTTGTTAGACATGGTTCGGTCCATGATGAGCTATGCGAATCTTCCAGTATTCCTATGGGGTTATGCATTAGAAACCTCAGCATATTTACTGAATAAGGTGCCTTCCAAATCTGTTCCTCAAACACCATATGAGATATGGAAAGAAAGGAAACCGAGTCTTAAACACGTTAAGATTTGGGGATGTCCAGCTTATGTCAAGAAAGTTGACCCAGATAAGCTGGAATCTCGATCCGTAAAATGTAATTTTGTGGGATATCCTAAAGAGACTTTGGGGTATTACTTTTACACCGATCATCGGGTGTTTGTCTCAAGACATGCTACCTTCTTAGAAAAGGAGTTTATCCTTGAAGGAAACAGTGGGAGCAAAATTGAACTTGATGAAGTTCAAGAAGCACAAACTACTACGGATCAAGTGGAAACACCTGTTCAGACTGAACAACCTTCTGTGAAACAACCCATTCGTAGGTCAGGGAGAGTGTCTCGCCAACCTGAGAGGTATTATGGCCTTGTCATTGAGAATGACAATGAGTTGTCAATCATTGATGATGACGACCCTGTGACCTATAATGAGGCTATGAGTAGTGTTGACTCAGAGAAATGGCATAGTGCCATGAAATCCGAAATGGAATCTATGCATACCAACCAAGTATGGACTCTGGTTGAGGCACCTGAAGGTGTTAAGCCTATTGGGTGCAAGTGGGTATACAAAAGAAAGATTGGAGTAGATGGCCAGGTGGAGACCTATAAGGCCAGGCTCGTGGCAAAAGGATTCAAACAAAGGCAAGGGATTGACTTTGATGAAACTTTTTCGCCTGTACCCCTGTTAAAATCAATTCGGATTTTGCTTGCGATTGCTGCTTACTACGACTATGAGATCTGGAAAATGGACGTGAAAACGGCCTTCCTTAATGGGGAACTTGAGGAGGAAGTGTATATGACACGTCCAGGGGGTTTTCTTTCCAAGGGAAATGAAAACCTAGTGTGTAAGCTGCTGCGAACCATATATGGTTTAAGGCAAGCTTCTCGTAGATGGAACATCCGTTTTGATGAGACAATCAAAGAGCTTGGTTTTATCAAAAACATAGATGAACCATATGTCTACAAGAAGTTTAGTGGGAGCGCGGTAACATTTCTTGTATTGTATGTGGATGACATACTTCTTATAGGAAATGATATATCGATGCTACAATCAGTCAAAGTATGGCTATCAAAGAACTTCACCATGAAGGACTTGGGAGAAGCATCCTATATTCTCGGTATGAAGATTTATAGAGATAGATCTAGAAGAATGATAGGTCTTACCCAGGATACATACATCCAGAAAGTGCTTAAAAGGTTTAGCATGGAAAACTCCAAAAGAGGTCTCATACCGATGAGCCATGGTGTGTCCCTTTCCGAAAAAATATCTCCTAAGACACCTAAGGAAAGCGAGCGTATGAGTAAGATTCCTTATGCTTCAGCAATAGGATCTATCATGTACGCGATATTGTGTACAAGGCCTGATGTTGCTTATTCAATTAGTGTGACGAGCAGATATCAGTCCAATCCAGGTGAAGACCACTGGAAAGCAGTGAAAAACATCCTTAAGTACTTGCGAAGGACTCAGGACATTTTTCTTGTTTTTGGTGGTGAATCTGAGTTGAAAATAGAGGGTTCTACTGACTCTAGTTTTCAATCAGAAAGTGATAGCAAACCCATGTCAGGGTACGTATTTACTCTGAATGGTGGTGCAATTCAGATTGTTGAAAGAGGAGATGTCAACGTCGAGAGAGTTGACACACATAACAACGTAGCAGACCCACTCACAAAGCCACTTTCTCAGAGTCACTTTGATCGTCATAATGACAAGATGGGTATTAGATACCAGAGTGATTGGCTTTAGTACAAGTGGGAGATTGAAAGAGATATGTCCTAAGTCCAATCATGTATGAGGATTTAGGAATAACTTTTATGTAATCTGTTTTGATTTCATTGATATTAATAATATTTAAATAAGATATACCACAGTTTAGAGTAAAGCTTTTTATGGATTGTGATGAGATCATAATAATGAGACCTAAAAGATGATAACTCTAAACTTAAATAGTTCCTGGTCGTAGGATTACTAACTGGTAATTAATAATCCGCAAAGATCGGTACATACTATGCTTGCTTCATTATGAAGGATGTCTGTTCTCATAGACATTTGTGTGGTGACACTATAGCTAGTATGTAGGTGCTTATTATAGAATAAGTTCACTGAACATGACTCACACAGCTGAACAACTGATGGAGTTCACTCACATGTCAGCAGTTATTCACATAGTGATAGTTGTACAAGTATCCTTAGACTTGAGGTCATCATAGTCATATTGTGTACACTGAACTATGCTTTGGTTTAGTTCTTAGTCTCAAGGGACAATTATAAGGGCTCTACTGGGTATAGGAATTTGTACACGAAGATAGTGTATGATCAATAAAGGATCTACCCCTTCCAGTGTAGGAAGAGAATGTTTAATGCTGATCCACTTATGTTAGTTCAGGAATCTCTGGCCAGAGTGAATGAAATTAGAAAGGAGTTTCTAATTTACATTAAATAGAACTTAGCATAGTGAATGGGAAAGCAAGTGATTAAATAAGATAGGCTTAACACAAGTTCCATGCCTTGTATTTAATCGTGACATTGCAGGGTAGAAGGAATTAATTGTACGGTAACTACTCACTGAATAGGTTCTTGGTATTCTAAGTAGTGAATTCGTATTATCCGGATAGTCGCGATATGCTGAGAAGTATCCCTCACGATGTAGAATAAATATGATTAATTAATTAATCATATTTAATGAATTAGAGAATTTATATAAATAATGATAAAATAGTTTTATTATTATTTATTTCTACTACCGGCTTAATATTGAACCTACAGGGTCACACCATAAAAGAGAATGATTTAATGGTGGAGGAATTAATTAATAATGGCTGATAATTATTCATTTATGAAATAAATAATTAATTGGCAAATTTAATAATTGATTAAATGAGATTTAATTGATTATAAATTAATTAAGAAAAGGTTCTTTATATTATTAATTAAGAATTTAATTTTTGGAAATTAAATCAAGTGAGAGAATTATTTCTAAAGAGTTTAGAAAAAGGATTAATAATTAAAAGGTGTTTTAATTATTAGTGAGAATAATAAAGGATTAATAATAATAATATTTTATGGGAAAATTTTCAGCTGAAAATTTTGCCTATAAATATACTATTATAAACCCTATTTTTGCCTCAACCAAAAAGATTTACAAAACCCTAATTCTCTCCATCTCCTCCTCCTTCATTACATCATTTTCTTGGTGGATACCGGTGGAGTGCTTCACACTTGAGGAGCAGCTGCTAAGGATCTCCGTTCATCGTTCTTGGATCGCTATTAAAGACCTCCATCTTTCCATTAACGTAAAGCTCTTAAGGTAAACATATTGAACTACGAATTAAATATTATTTTTCGCATGGATCCTGCGGAGGATTTCGGTTTTTTTTTAAGATTAAATTTACGTTTTTACTGCGTTTATGTGCTAAAAACCCTTCAGTGAGAAGATTGCTTAACACAAATTCATGCTTGTTAACAAGACTAACCCCAAGTTTAAATTGATGGAAAATAAAATTAATACACAAAACTTGATAGAATTACAAATTTTGTACAACATAAGATTTACAAGGTTCAATGGTTACAAGTGTAAGGTAAAGACAATTTTTGTATCTGCTTCTTCACTAAGAACATCCTTCAAGTGATCTAGAATTTCAAGTTCTTCTATAATAAGTGTTCCACTTAGAGCTTCTACAAGTTTTTGTCTTGCTACCTTGGGGTAACCACTGTCTAGCAGATCTATTCTGAACCATGAGAATCCACCAGCTTTAATGTTTAGAAATTTCCCATCTTTAGAGATTCTGCTCATTCCTTTGGCCTTTAGCTCTTCTGATTTTTTATATACATCTCTATTTCTTCATCATACTTCCTCCTTCTCTCTTCAGCTTTAGCCTCATTTCTTTTCTTAGTTTCCTCCCTTTCAATCAACCATTCAGCTAGAACTGATCTCCATGCCCTTGTAGCAGTATCCTTGTCATTTAGAAAACTTATCACTCTTTTAATTTCTGTTGGTGACAGAGAATCTATTAAGTCATTGCCAAGAAAAGTGAAGGACCCATATTCAAAATAAATTCTGACTTCTCTCATGTAAACAATCCAGACTCTAACTATTTCTTCAGCTAGATGTTGGAAATAATCTTCATCTGAGGTGCACCAATTTAGAGGTAGAAAGTTAGACTCCTTAAAAGTTAAAACAGTTCCAGATGGCCCTTTTAGTGACTTCTTCTTTCTTTGTAGGCTTAACTTTCTTAGGCTTTCTTCCAACAGATTTGTGCTTGATTTTCAGTGAGGATTTGGCTAAAGGTAGGGTTGTCATTTTCTTGAGATTTGTCTGGCTTGTGGTGATTGGAATTTTTAGGAAAGAGTTGGTTGGTTGTTTGTACAGAAATTTTAGCTTTGAGGTTTGAGGTGGTTTGATGTTTGAGATAGTTGATGTTATAGGTTGAACTGAGGTTTGAGCTAGTTGTGTTTGGATTTTTAGGGTTTTGTGTGGTTCTGAACTATCATGCCTTCTTTTACTTCTTCTCTCATCAGTACTCTTCTTCTCATCCTCCTTCTTCTTCTCACCACTCTTGCTTCTAGATGGCTTGGTGGACTGACTTGGATTTGAGCTAGAAGGATTTTGATCATCTTTCTTCTGCTCATCATCATCCAAATGATCCTTGTTAATTTGAGTTTTAGGCAAGTTGGCTTCTGCATTATTCAAGTAGCTTCTCAACAGCTTTATCATCTCTTCATCTTCAACAGTTTTGTTCCTTTTTATTTCAGCTCAGTTTCAAGAGTCATGATAAGCTTCTTATTGGCCATGACACACTGTTTAGGAACTTGGAAGTGTTTGAAGTGTTTGGTAGTAGGGCAGATGTATGCCACTCCCTTGCTAGGCTGTAGATAGGCTTCTGGGAAAGCAGCCACTTGTGCATTCTTCAATTCTGTTAGCAAGAGAGTGTCTTCATGAATCACTACTCTGACTTTGTTTATCAGAATATCTAACTCAGATACCCTCCTAGAGATAAGGCAATTGAGGGACACCTGCATACATCTGTCTACCCCTGAGTCATTGATGTTGACCACTATCCTTCTTTCCTTGAAGTTATCTCTTGTCACCAAGATCACCCTTATTGAGTTTATTGTCCTGCCCAAGGCTTTCTTGTAGGTGAAGAAATTGTCGTTGAGAGAAGCCCTAAGTGCCTTAAGCAATTCATCAAACTCCCTGCTTAGACTGGGACCCTCAGCTGCTTTAAAAAGTCTCTCCATTCCAATATCAACTTCTTGACTTAAGCTCTTTTCAGTACCCTGAACTTGTTGTTGAGATGACCTTGATTGTGCCAATTTAGCCTCTATCTCACCCTTAGTCTTGTTGACAGGAATGAGGAGGGGAGTAGGGATTTCAGGCCTTACCTGTTCAGGTAGAGAAGTTAGGTGTATCTTGAGTTTGCCCATAATGGCTCCCAAATCTATAGAGTTCTGCATTTGAAGATGCTTATGAGAGTCCACCAGGATTTGAATATCTGTTTGTTGGCTCTTCACAAGAGATGTGCTATCAAATTTAGGTGTTTGAGATGAGCTTCCATTTCCATGATTTTCCTGTTAAGTAGTCTCTTCATTCATCATCTGGTGTGAATCAAATTCATCTTCCCCATCAGAATCACTATCAATGTTGAGGTTTTCCTTACCTCTAGCTGATAGTTAGCCTGGTTGCAAGTTCTTCCAGGATCAACAGACCAACAGACCAACATTCAAGTGTTTGTTGTGGGCAATTGAATACACCAACTTTTGCACCACACTTGAAATGATGTCATATCCTGTCTTCCTGCATGTGAAGGCTCTCACCACCGAATCAAAAATGAATGACCACTCATTCCTTAGATTAGTTATGTTTAGGCTTGATAAGTTGATTCTTCCACCATAGTTGATGAAGTCCAAAAAATCAATCAGATTTGCAGTGGGCAATCCCAAAGCTAGGTTCATATCCTGCTCATTAAACTCAAATTGTTGTCCTTCAACTGAGCAAAGTCACCACCATTGATACAGAATTATCATTCATTACAGTCCTCACCACAACGATAGTCCAAAACGCATGCAACACATCCAGGTACAACACGGGATTAGCAGTCAGGGCTCCTGCAATGTAAGATTCAGACGGAAATTTCACAAACCCCTTGAAGTTGTCAGGGGATTGGTTAGCATCAGTAAAAGCCAAATAGTTTGTTCCTTTCTCTGGGATAGTTGCTCTAACAGTGTTTTGTGCCATTGTAGTTTAGTGAGTGAGAATGGGAAAGAAGAATTTTTGAGAAAGGAGTGAAACTGAGAGAGAAATCGTTTTTTGCTTGAAAGGCCAGGTCACTTAGATCTCGAAAATTGTAAGTATGTATATGTATCGAGAAATCTGGGTATTTATAGTAAAAGTGAATGACTCTTCGAGAACTCAAAAATAGGCGTTTGACATCTGTCTATCGAGAAGTCATTTTAAGAAATGAAGTACATATCGAGAAGTCATTTTAAATAACTCTTATAGAGAACTAAAAATTGACTTATCGAGATGTCAAATAAATACCCAGTTTGTCAAAAAATGGGCTGAATTAATTCCAACTTTTATTTGAATAAATTCAAAATAAAATTAGAATAAATTTCCCAAAAGTATTTTACCAAAATAATTTATTAAATTAAATTATTTCAGTTCTAAGTTATTGATAAGTAAAGTATTGTACTTGTAGAGAACTCTGTGAAATAACACTACTAGAGAACTCTACAAGGACTTATCGATAAGTCATATTTAAGCCTATCGAGAAGTCACTCGAGAAGTCAGTAAATTAACTAACTCGAGAAGTCCTAGAATGACCTATCGAGAAGTCAATTAGACTTATCGAGAACTCATTTCTCTGTATAATTTTGATTGTTGTAATATTGCCTTGTGTTAATTTTACATATTAAGGATGTACATTAACAATTGGGCAGTTTACTTAGAATTTGAAAAATTCCAAGTGGAATTTTGAATTTTGAAAAATAAATATGCAGAGATTTCTAAAATATTTATAGTTCATATTTCAGTTAATTTCCAATTAAACCAAATTAATTTTGATTTACTGGAAATTAATCTGCTGTAAAACATTAGTTGAGTTCTTGCCTTAGGATGAAGAATTAAGCATTCCAAATTCACCTACAAGTCTAGTGAATGTTGCTTCATCCAAAGATTTAGTGAAAATGTCAGCTAATTATTTTTCTGTTGGAATAAAAATGAGCTCAATGGTACCATTTGTTGCATGTTCTCTAATAAAATGGTACCTTACATCAATGTGCTTTATTCTAGAGTGATTAACTGGATTAGTTACTATAGATATAGCACTAGTATTATCACACATGATAGGAATTTTGTGTAACACTAGGCCATAATCCATTAGCTGATTTCTAATCCAAAGCACTTGAGCACAACAACTTCCTGCAGCTATGTATTCAGCCTCAGCTGTAGAAGTTGATACAGATTGTTGTTTCTTGCTATACCAGGATACAAGTCTTTGACCAAGAAATTGACAACTTCCACTAGTACTCTTCCTGTCAACCCTGCATCCAGCAAAATCTGTATCTGTGTAACCAACAGCTTCAAAACCAGTTCCCTTAGGATACCATAATCCCATGTTTGGAGTTCCCTTTAAATATCTGAAAATCTTTTTTCACAACCATCAAATGCGATTCTTTTGGATTGGATTGAAATCTTGCACACAGACATGTAGCAAACATTATGTCTGGTCTACTAGCAGTTAAGTAAAGCAGTGAACCAATTATTCCTCTATAGCTTTAAATATCTACACTCTTGCCCTTTTTTTCTTTATACAACTTTGTTGCAGTAGACATATGTGTAGATGCAGGTGAACAATCAACCATACCAAACTTTTTCAATAAATCCTTGACATACTTAGTTTGGCTGATGAAGATACCATCACTTCTTTGACTGACTTGAAGTCCAAGAAAATAACTCAGTCCTCCCATCATACTCATTTGATATTCACTTTGCATAAGCTTAGAGAATCTTTGGCAAAACTTCTCATTTGTAGAACCAAAGATGATATCATCCACATAGATCTGAACTAGAATCATATCCTCACTATGTTTCTTGTAGATGAGAGTCTAGTCTATGGTACCTCTAGTAAAACCATGCTTCAGTAGGAATTCTGACAGTGTGTCATACCAAGCTCTAGTTGCATGTTTTAGTCCATATAGAGCCTTGAGTAACTTGTACACAAAATTTGGAAATTCTGGATCTTCAAAGCCAAGTGGCTGTTGTACATAAACTTCTTCTTCTAGCTCGCCATTCAGAATGACACTCTTGACATCCATTTGATACACTTTGAAATTTGAGTGTGCAGCAAATGCTAGAAAAATCCTTATTGCATCAAGTCTTACAACTGGAGCAAAAGTTTCATCATAATCAATTCCTTCTTCTTGTGAGTAGTCTTTTGCAACCAACCTTGCTTTGTTTGTGATTACTATACCATTTTCATCCATCTTGTTCTTGAACACCCATTTTGTTCCAATAATGCTTCTATTCTTTGGTGCAAGAACCAATTTCCAAATCTTATTCCTTTCAAACTGATTCAGCTCTTCCTGCATGGCAGATATCCAATCAGGATCCAGTAGAGCTTCATCAATTTTCTTAGGCTCTACTTGAGACAGAAAACATGCATGTAGGCACACATTAGCAGTTGCACTTCTAGTCCTCACACTAGCAGTAGGATCACCAATAATTGCTTCTCTAGTGTGACTTCTATACCACTTCTTTGTATGAGTTTGTTGACTTGTCCCTTCATCATTTTCTTCATTGTTAGTATGATTACTAGAGCCGTCTTCTCTTTCTCCCCCTGAGTTTGTGCTATCAAATTTAGGTGTTTGAGATGAGCTTCTATTTCCATGATTTTCCTATTAAGTAGTCTCTTCATTCATCATCTGGTGTAAATCAACTTCATCTTCCCCATCAGAATCACTATTAATGTTGAGGTTTTCCTTACCTCTAGCTGATAGTTAGCCTGGTCGCAAGTTCTTCCAGGATCAACAGACCAACAGACCAACATTCAAGTGTTTGTTGTGGGCAATTGAATACACCAACTTTTTCACCACACTTGAAATGTTGTCATATCCTGTCTTCCTGCAGGTGAAGGCTCTCACCACCGAATCAAAAATGAATGACCACTCATTCCTTAGATTAGTTATGTTCAGGCTTGATAAGTTGATTCTTCCACCATAGTTGATGAAGTCCAAAAACTCAATCAGATTTGCAGTGGGCAATCCCAAAGCAAGGTTCACATCCTGCTCTTTAAACTCAAATTGTTGTCCTCCAACTGAGCAAAGTCACCGCCATTGATACAGAATTATCATTCATTACAGTCCTCACCACAACGGTAGTCCAAAACGCATGCAACACATCCAGGTACAACACTGGATTAGCAGTCAAGATTCCTGCAATGTAAGATTCAGACGGAAATTTCACAAACCCCTTGAAGCTGTCAGGGGATTGGTTAGCATCAGTAAAAGCCAAATAGTTTGTTCCTTTCTCTGGGATAGTTGCTCTAACAGTGTTTTGTGCCAATGTAGTTTAGTGAGTGAGAATGGGTAAGAAGAATTTTTGAGAAAGGAGTGAAACTGAGAGAGAAATCGGTTTTTGCTTGAAAGGCTAGGTCACTTGTGATCTCGAAAATTTTAAGTATGTATATATAACGAGAAATCTGGGTATTTATAGTAAAAGTGAATGACTCTTCGAGAACTCAAAAATAGACGTTTGACATTTATCTATCGAGAAGTCATTTTAAGAAATGAAGTACATATCGAGAAGTCATTTTAAATTACTCTTATAGAGAACTAAAAATTGACTTATCGAGATGTCAAATAAATACCCAGTTTGTCCAAAAATGGACTAAATTAATTCCAAATTTTATTTGAATAAATTCAAAATAAAATTAGAATAAATTTCCCAAAAGTATTTTACCAAAATAATTTATTAAATTAAATTATTTCAGTTCTAAGTTATTGATAAGTAAAGTATTGTACTTGTAGAGAACTGTGTGAAATAACACTACTAGAGAACTCTACAAGGACTTATCGATAAGTCATATTTAAGCCTATCGAGAAGTCACTCGAGTAGTTAGTAAATTAACTCACTCGAGAAGTCCTAGAATGACCTATCGAGAAGTCAATTAGATTTATCGAGAACTCATTTCTCTGTATAATTTTGATTGTTGTAACACTGCCTTGTGTTAATTTTACATATTAAGGATGTACATTAACAATTGGGCAGTTTACTTAGAATTTGAAAATTTCCAAGTTGAATTTTGAATTTTGAAAAATAAATATGCAGAGATTTCTAAAATATTTATAGTTCATATTTCAGTTAATTTCCAATTAAACCAGATTAATTTTGATTTACTGGAAATTAATATGATGTAAAACATTAGCCGAGTTCTTGCCTTAGGATGAAGAATTAAGCATTCCAATTTCACCTACAAGTCTAATGAATGTTGCTTCATCCAAAGATTTAGTGAAAATGTCAGCTAATTGTTTTTCTATTGGAACAAAAATGAGCTCAATGATACCATTTATTGCATGTTCTCTAATAAAATGGTACCTTACATCAATGTGCTTTATTCTAGAGTGATTAACTGGATTAGCTACTATAGATATAGCACTAGTATTATCACACATGATAGGAATTTTGTGTAACACTAGGCCATAATCCATTAGCTGATTTCTAATCCAAAGCACTTGAGCACAACAACTTCCTGCAGTTATGTATTCTGCCTCAGCTGTAGAAGTTGATACAGATTGTTGTTTCTTGCTATACCAGGATACAAGTCTTCGACCAAGAAATTGACAACTTCCACTAGTACTCTTCCTGTCAACCCCGCATCCAGCAAAATCTGTATCTGTGTAACCAACAGCTTCAAAACCAGTTCCCTTAGGATACCATAATCCCATGTTTGGAGTTCCCTTTAAATATCTGAAAATCTTTTTTCACAGCCATCAAATGCGATTCTTTTGGATTGGCTTGAAATCTTGCACACAGACATGTAGCAAACATTATGTCTGGTCTACTAGCAGTTAAGTAAAGCAGTGAACCAATTATTCCCCTATAGCTTGAAATATCTACACTCTTGCCCTTTTTATCTTTATACAACTTTGTTGCAGTAGACATATGTGTAGATGCAGGTGAACAATCAACCATACCAAACTTTTTCAATAAATCCTTGACATACTTAGTTTGGCTGATGAAGATACCATCACTTCTTTGACTGACTTGAAGTCCAAGAAAATAACTCAGTCCTCCCATCATACTCATTTCATATTCATTTTGCATAAGCTTAGAGAATCTTTGGCAAAAATTCTCATTTGTAGAACCAAAGATAATATCATCCACATAGATCTGAACTAGAATCATATCCTCACTATGTTTCTTGTAGATGAGAGTCTAGTCTATGGTACCTCTAGTAAAACCATGCTTCAGTATAAATTCTGACAGTGTGTCATACCAAGCTCTAGGTGCATGTTTTAGTCCATATAGAGCCTTGAGTAACTTGTACACAAAATTTGGAAATTCTGGATCTTCAAAGCCAGGTGGCTGTTGCACATAAACTTCTTCTTCTAGCTCGCCATTCAGAATGACACTCTTGACATCCATTTGATACACTTTGAAATTTGAGTGTGCAGCAAATGCTAGAAAAATCCTTATTGCATCAAGTCTTACAACTGGAGCAAAAGTTTCATCATAATCAATTCCTTCTTCTTGTGAGTAGTCTTTTGCAACCAACCTTGCTTTGTTTCTGATGACTATACCATTTTCATCCATCTTGTTCCTGAACACCCATTTTGTTCCAATAATGCTTCTATTCTTTGGTGCAAGAACCAATTTCCAAACCTTATTCCTTTCAAACTGATTTAGCTCTTCCTGCATGGCAGATATCCAATCAGGATCCAGTAGAGCTTCATCAATTTTCTTAGGCTCTACTTGAGACAGAAAACATGCATGTGGGCACTCATTAGCAGTTGCACTTCTAGTCCTCACACCAGCAGTAGGATCACCAATAATTGCTTATCTAGTGTGACTTCTATACCACTTCTTTGTATGAGTTTGTTGACTTGTGCCTTCATCATTTTCTTCATTGTTAGTATGACTACTAGAGCCTTCTTCTCTTTCTCCCCCTGAGTTTGTGCTATCAAATTTAGGTGTTTGAGATGAGCTTCCATTTCCATGATTTTCCTATTAAGTAGTCTCTTCATTCATCATCTGGTGTGAATCAACTTCATCTTCCCCATCAGAATCACTATCAATGTTGAGGTTTTCCTTACCTCTTGCTGATAGTTAGCCTGGTTGCAAGTTCTTCCAGGATCAACAGACCAACAGACCAACATTCAAGTGTTTGTTGTGGGCAATTGAATACACCAACTTTTGCACCACACTTGAAATGTTGTCATATCCTGTCTTCCTGCATGTGAAGGCTCTCACCACCGAATCAAAAATGAATGACCACTCATTCCTTAGATTAGTTATATTCAGGCTTGATAAGTTGATTCTTCCATCATAGTTGATGAAGTCCAAAAACTCAATCAGATTTGCAGTGGGCAATCCCAAAGCTAGGTTCACATCCTGCTCATTAAACTCAAATTGTTGTCCTCCAACTGAGCAAAGTCACCACCATTGATACAGAATTATCATTCATTACAGTCCTCACCACAACAGTAGTCCAAAACGCATGCAACACATCCAGGTACAACACAGGATTAGCAGTCAAGGCTCCTGCAATGTAAGATTCAGACGGAAATTTCACAAACCCCTTGAAGCTGTCAGGGGCTTGGTTAGCATCAGTAAAAGCCAAATAGTTTGTTCTTTTCTCTGGGATAGTTGCTCTAACAGTGTTTTGTGCCATTGTAGTTTAGTGATTGAGAATGGGTAAGAAGAATTTTTGAGAAAGGAGTAAAACTGAGAGAGAAATCGGTTTTTGCTTGAAAGGCTAGGTCACTTGAGATCTCGAAAATTGTAAGTATGTATATGTATCGAGAAATTTGGGTATTTATAGTAAAAGTGAATGACTCTTCGAGAACTCAAAAATAGACGTTTGACATTTGTCTATCGAGAAGTCATTTTAAGAAATGAAGTACATATCGAGAAGTCATTTTAAATTTCTCTTATAGAGAACTAAAAATTGACTTATCGAGATGTCAAATAAATACCCAGTTTGTCCAAAAATGGACTAAATTAATTCCAACTTTTATTTGAATAAATTCAAAATAAAATTAGAATAAATTTCCCAAAAGTATTTTACCAAAATAATTTATTAAATTAAATTATTTCAGTTCTGAGTTATTGATAAGTAAAGTATTGTACTTGTAGAGAACTCTGTGAAATAACACTACTAGAAAACTCTACAAGGACTTATCGATAAGTCATATTTAAGCCTATCGAGAAGTCACTCGAGAAGTCAGTAAATTAACTCACTCGAGAAGCCCTATAATGACCTATCGAGAAGTCAATTAGACTTATCGAGAACTCATTTTTCGGTATAATTTTGATTGTTGTAACACTGCCTTGTTTTAATTTTACATATTAAGGATGTACATTAACAATTGGGCAGTTTACTTAGAATTTGAAAAATTCCAAGTTGATTTTGAATTTTGAAAAATAAATATGCAGAGATTTCTAAAATATTTATAGTTCATATTTCAGTTAATTTCCAATTAAACCAAATTAATTTTGATTTACTGGAAATTAATCTGTTGTAAAACATTAGCTGAGTTCTTGCCTTAGGATGAAGAATTAAGCATTCCAATTTCACCTACAAGTCTAGTGAATGTTGCTTCATCCAAAGATTTAGTGAAAATGTCAGCTAATTGTTTTTCTGTTGGAACAAAAATGAGCTCAATGGTACCATTTGTTGCATGTTCTCTAATAAAATGGTACCTTACATCAATGTGCTTTATTCTAGAGTGATTAACTGGATTAGCTACTATAGATATAACACTAGTATTATCACACATGATAGGAATTTTGTGTAACACTAGGCCATAATCCATTAGCTGATTTCTAATCCAAAGCACTTGAGCACAACAACTTCCTGCAGCTATATATTCAGCCTCAGTTGTAGAAGTTGATACAGATTTTTGTTTCTTGCTATACCAGTATACAAGTCTTTGACCAAGAAATTGACAACTTCCACTAATACTCTTCCTGTCAACCCCGCATCCAGCAAAATCTGTATATGTGTAACCAACAGCTTCAAAACCAGTTCCCTTAGGATACCATAATCCCATGTTTGGAGTTCCCTTTAAATATCTGAAAATCCTTTTTCACAACCATCAAATGCGATTCTTTTGGATTGGCTTGAAATTTTGCACATAGACATGTAGCAAACATTATTTCTGGTCTACTAGTAGTTAAGTAAAGCAGTGAACCAATTATTCCTCTATAGCTTGAAATATCTACACTCTTGCCCTTTTTATCTTTATACAACTTTGTTGCAGTAGACATATGTGTAGATGCAGGTGAACAATCAACCATACCAAACTTTTTCAATAAATCCTTGACATACTTAGTTTGGCTGATGAAGATACCATCACTTCTTTGACTGACTTGAAGTTCAAGAAAATAACTCAGTCCTCCCATCATACTCATTTGATATTCACTTTGCATAAGCTTAGAGAATCTTTGGCAAAACTTCTCATTTGTAGAACCAAAGATGATATCATCCACATAGATCTGAACCATAATCATATCCTCACTATATTTCTTGTAGATGAGAGTCTAGTCTATGGTACCTCTAGTAAAACCATGCTTCAGTAGGAATTCTGACAGTGTGTCATACCAAGGTCTAGGTGCATGTTTTAGTCCATATAGAGCCTTGTGTAACTTGTATACAAAATTTGGAAATTCTGGATCTTCAAAGCCAGGTGGCTGTTGCACATAAACTTCTTCTTCAAGCTCGCCATTCAGAATGACACTCTTGACATCCATTTGATACCCTTTAAAATTTGAGTGTGCAGCAAATGCTAGAAAAATCCTTATTGCATCAAGTCTTACAACTGGAGCAAAAGTTTCATCATAATCAATTCCTTCTTCTTGTGAGTAGTCTTTTGCAACCAACCTTACTTTGTTTCTGATGACTATACCATTTTCATCCATCTTGTAACTGAACACCCATTTTGTTCCAATAATGCTTCTATTCTTTGGTGCAAGAACCAATTTCCAAACCTTATTCCTTTCAAACTGATTCAGCTCTTCCGGCTTGGCAGATATTCAATCAGGATCCAGTAGAGCTTCATCAATTTTCTTAGGCTCTACTTGAGACAGAAAACATGCATGTAGGCACTCATTAGCAGTTACACTTCTAGTCCTCACACCAGCAGTAGGATCACCAATAATTGCTTCTCTAGTGTGACTTCTATACCACTTCTTTGTATGAGTTTGTTGACTTGCGCCTTCATCATTTTCTTCATTATTAGTATGACTACTAGAGCCTTCTTCTCTTTCTCCCCCTGAGTTTGTGCTATCAAATTTAGGTGTTTGAGATGAGCTTCCATTTCCATGTTTTTCCTGTTAAGTAGTCTCTTCATTCATCATCTGGTGTGAATCAACTTCATCTTCCCCATCAGAATCACTATCAATGTTGAGGTTTTCCTTACCTCTAGCTGATAGTTAGCCTGGTTGTAAGTTCTTCCAGGATCAACAGACCAACATACCAACATTCAAGTGTTTGTTGTGGGCAATTGAATACACCAACTTTTGCACCACACTTGAAATGTTGTCATATCCTGTATTCCTGCATGTGAAGGCTCTCACCACTGAATCAAAAATGAATGACCACTCATTCCTTAGATTAGTTATGTTCAGGCTTGATAAGTTGATTCTTCCACCATAGTTGATGAAGTCCAAAAACTCAATCAGATTTGCAGCGGGCAATCCCAAAGCTAGGTTCACATCTTGCTCATTAAACTCAAATTATTGTCCTCCAACTGAGCAAAGTCACCACCATTGATACATAATTATCATTCATTACAGTCCTCACCACAACGGTAGTCCAAAACGCATGCAACACATCCAGGTACAACACTGGATTAACAGTCAAGGCTCCTGCAATGTAGGATCAGATGGAAATTTCACAAACCCCTTGATGCTGTCAGGGGCTTGGTTAGCATCAGTAAAAGCCAAATAGTTTGTTCCTTTCTCTGGGATAGTTGCTCTAACAGTGTTTTGTGCCATTGTAGTTTAGTGAGTGAGAATGGGTAAGAAGAATTTTTGAGAAAGGAGTGAAACTGAGAGAGAAATCGGTTTTTGCTTGAAAGGCTAGGTCACTTGAAATCTCGAAAATTGTAAGTATGTATATGTATCGAGAAATCTGGGTATTTATAGTAAAAGTGAATGACTCTTCGAGAACTCAAAAATAGACGTTTGACATTTGTCTATCGAGAAGTTATTTTATGAAATGAAGTACATATCGAGAAGTCATTTTAAATTACTCTTATAGAGAACTAAAAATTGACTTACCGAGATGTCAAATAAATACCCAGTTTGTCCAAAAATGGACTGAATTAATTCCAACTTTTATTTGAATAAATTCAAAATAAAATTAGAATAAATTTCCCAAAAGTATTTTACCAAAATAATTTATTAAATTAAATTATTTCAGTTCTGAGTTATTGATAAGTAAAGTATTGTACTCGTAGAGAACTCTGTGAAATAACACTACTAGAGAACTCTACAAGGACTTATCGATAAGTCATATTTAAGCCTATCGAGAAGTCACTCAAGAAGTCAGTAAATTAACTCACTCGAGAAGTCCTAGAATGACTTATCGAGAAGTCAATTAGACTTATCGAGAACTCATTTTTCTGTATAATTTTGATTGTTGTAACACTGCCTTGTGTTAATTTTACATATTAAGGATGTACATTAACAATTGGGCAGTTTACTTAGAATTTGAAAAATTCCAAGTTGAATTTTGAATTTTGAAAAATAAATATGCAGAGATTTCTAAAATATTTATAGTTCATATTTCAGTTAATTTCCAATTAAACCAAATTAATTTTGATTTACTGGAAATTAATCTGCTGTAAAACATTAGCTGAGTTCTTGCCTTAGGATGAAGAATTAAGCATTCCAATTTCACCTACAAGTCTAGTGAATGTTGCTTCATCCAAAAATTAGTGAAAATGTCAGCTAATTATTTTTCTGTTGGAACAAAAATGAGCTCAATGGTACCATTTGTTGCATGTTCTCTAATAAAATGGTACCTTACATCAATGTGCTTTATTCTAGAGTGATTAACTGGATTAGCTACTATAGATATAGCACTAGTATTATCACACCTGATAGGAATTTTGTGTAACACTAGGCCATAATCCATTAGCTGATTTATAATCCAAACCACTTTAGCACAACAAATTCCTGCAGCTATGTATTCAGCCTCAGCTGTAGAAGTTGATACATATTGTTGTTTCTTGCTATACCAGGATACAAGTCTTTGACCAAAAAATTGACAACTTCCACTAGTACTCTTCCTGTCAACCCTGCATCCAGCAAAATCTGTATCTGTGTAACCAACAGCTTCAAAACCAGTTCCCTTAGGATACCATAATCCCATGTTTGGAGTTCCCTTTAAATATCTGAAAATCTTTTTTCACAACCATCAAATGCGATTCTTTTGGATTGGCTTGAAATCTTGCACACGGACATGTAGCAAACATTATGTCTGGTCTACTAGCTGTTAAGTAAAGCAGTGAACCAATTATTCCTCTATAGCTTGAAATATCTACACTCTTGCCCTTTTTTCTTTATACAACTTTGTTACAGTAGACATATGTGTAGATGCAGGTGAACAATCATCCATACCAAACTTTTTCAATAAATCCTTGACATACTTAGTTTGGCTGATGAAGATACCATCACTCCTTTGACTGACTTAAAGTCCAAGAAAATAACTCAGTCCTCCCATCATACTCATTTCATATTTACTTTGCATAAGCTTAGAGAATCTTTGGCAAAACTTCTCATTTGTAGAACCAATGATGATATCATCCACATAGATCTGAACTAGAATCATATCCTCACTATGTTTCTTGTAGATGAGAGTCTAATCTATGGTACCTCTAGTAAAACCATGCTTCAGTATGAATTCTGACAGTGTGTCATACCAAGCTCTAGGTGCATGTTTTAGTCCATATAGAGCCTTGAGTAACTTGTACATAAAATTTGGAAATTCTGGATCTTCAAAGCCAGGTGGCTGTTGCACATAAACTTCTTCTTCTAGCTCGCCATTCAGAATGACACTCTTGACATCCATTTGATACACTTTGAAATTTGAGTGTGCAACAAATGCTAAAAAAATCCTTATTGCATCAAGTCTTACAACTGGAGCAAAAGTTTCATCATAATCAATTCCTTCCTCTTGTGAGTAGTCTTTTGCAACCAACCTTGCTTTGTTTCTGATGACTATACCATTTTCATCCATCTTGCACCTGAACACCCATTTTGTTCCAATAATGCTTTTATTCTTTGGTACAAGAACCAATTTTCAAACCTTATTCCTTTCAAACTGATTCAGCTCTTCCGGCATGGCAGATATCCAATTAGGATCTAGTAGAGCTTCATCAATTTTCTTAGGCTCTACTTGAGACAGAAAACATGCATGTAGGCACTCGTTAGCAGTTGCACTTCTAGTCCTCACACCAGCAGTAGGATCACCAATAATTGCTTCTCTAGTGTGACTTCTATACCACTTCTTTGCATGAGTTTGTTGACTTGTGCCTTCATCATTTTCTTCATTGTTAGTATGACTACTAGAGCCTTCTTCTCTTTCTCCCCCTGAGTTTGTGCTATCAAATTTAGGTGTTTGAGATGAGCTTCCATTTCCATGATTTTCCTGTTAAGTAGTCTCTTCATTCATCATCTGGTGTGAATCAACTTCATCCTCCTCATCAGAATCACTATCAATGTTGAGGTTTTCCTTACCTCTAGCTGATAGTTAGCCTGGTTGCAAGTTCTTCCAGGATCAACAGACCAACAGACCAACATTCAAGTTTTTGTTGTGGGCAATTGAATACACCAACTTTTGCACCACACTTGAAATGTTGTCATATCATATCTTCCTGCATGTGAAGGCTCTCACCACCGAATCAAAAATGAATGACCACTCATTCCTTAGATTAGTTATGTTCAGGCTTGATAAGTTGATTCTTACACCATAGTTGATGAAGTCCAAAAACTCAATCAGATTTGCAGTGGGAAATCCCAAAGCTAGGTTCACATCTTGCTCATTAAACTGAAATTGTTGTCCTTCAACTGAGCAAAGTCACCACCATTGATACAGAATTATCATTCATTACAGTCCTTACCACAACGGTAGTCCAAAATGCATGCAACACATCCAGGTACAACACTGGATTAACAGTCAAGGCTCCTGCAATGTAAGATTCAGACAGAAATTTCACAAACCCCTTGAAGCTGTCAGGGGCTTGGTTAGCATCAGTTAAAGCCAAATAGTTTGTTCCTTTCTCTGGGATAGTTGCTCTAACAGTGTTTTGTGCCATTGTAGTTTAGTGAGTGAGAATGGGTAAGAAGAATTGTTGAGAAAGGAGTGAAACTGAGAGAGAAATCGGTTTTTGCTTGAAAGGCTAGGTCACTTGAGATCTCGAAAATTGTAAGTATGTATATGTATCGAGAAATTTGGGTATTTATAGTAAAAGTGAATGACTCTTCGAGAACTCAAAAATAGACGTTTGACATTTGTCTATCGAGAAGTCATTTTAAGAAATGAAGTACATATCGAGAAGTCATTTTAAATTACTCTTATAGAGAACTAAAAATTGACTTATCGAGATGTCAAATAAATACCCAGTTTGTCCAAAAATGGACTGAATTAATTCCAACTTTTATTTGAATAAATTCAAAATAAAATTAGAATAAATTTCCCAAAAGTATTTTACCAAAATAATTTATTAAATTAAATTATTTCAGTTCTGAGTTATTGATAAGTAAAGTATTGTACTTGTAGAGAACTCTGTGAAATAACACTACTAGAGAACTCTACAAGGACTTATCGATAAGTCATATTTAAGTCTATCGAGAAGTCACTCGAGAAGTCAGTAAATTAACTCACTCGAGAAGCCCTAGAATGACCTATCGAGAAGTCAATTAGACTTATCGAGAACTCATTTTTCTGTATAATTTTGATTGTTGTAACACTGCCTTGTGTTAATTTTACATATTAAGGATGTACATTAACAATTGGGCAGTTTACTCAGTATTTGATAAATTCCAAGTGGAATTTTGAATTTTGAAAAATAAATATGCAGAGATTTCTAAAATATTTATAGTTCATATTTCAGTTAATTTCCAATTAAACCAAATAATTTTGATTTACTGGAAATTAATCTGCTGTAAACAATTAGCTGAGTTCTTGCCTTAGGATGAAGAATTAAGAATTCCAATTTCACCTACAAGTCTAGTGAATGTTGCTTCATCCAAAGATTTAGTGAAAATGTCAGCTAATTATTTTTCTGTTGGAATAAAAATGAGCTCAATGGTACCATTTGTTGCATGTTCTCTAATAAAATGATACCTTACATCAATGTGCTTTATTCTAGAGTGATTAACTGGATTAGCTACTATAGATATAGCACTAGTATTATCACACATGATAGGAATTTTGTGTAACACTAGGCCATAATCCATTAGCTGATTTCTAATCCAAAGCACTTGAGCACGACAACTTCCTGCAGCTATTTATTCAGCCTCAGCTGTAGAAGTTGATACAGATTGTTGTTTCTTGCTATACCAGAATACAAGTCTTTGACCAAGAAATTGACAACTTCCACTAGTACTCTTCCTGTCAACCCTGCATCCAGCAAAATCTGTATCTGTGTAACCAACAGCTTCAAAACCAGTTCCCTTAGGATACCATAATCCCATGTTTGGAGTTCCCTTTAAATATCTGAAAATCTTTTTTCACAGCCATCAAATGCGATTCTTTTGGATTGGCTTGGAATCTTGCACACAGACATGTAGCAAACATTATGTCTGGTCTACTAGCAGTTAAGTAAAGCAGTGAACCAATTATTCCTCTATAGCTTGAAATATCTACACTTTTGCCCTTTTTATCTTTATACAACTTTGTTGCAGTAGACATATGTGTAGATGCAGGTGAACAATCAACCATACCAAACTTTTTCAATAAATCCTTGACATACTTAGTTTGGCTGATGAAGATACCATCACTTCTTTGACTGACTTGAAGTCCAAGAAAATAACTCAGTCCTCCCATCATACTCATTTGATATTCACTTTGCATAAGCTTAGAGAATCTTTGGCAAAACTTCTCATTTGTAGAACCAAAGATGATATCATCCACATAGATCTGAACTAGAATCATATCCTCACTATGTTTCTTGTAGATGAGAGTCTAGTCTATGGTACCTCTAGTAAAACCATGCTTCAGTATGAATTCTGACAGTGTGTCATACCAAGCTCTAGGTGCATGTTTTAGTCCATATAGAGCCTTGAGTAACTTGTACACAAAATTTGGAAATTTTGGATCTTCAAAGCCAGGTGGCTGTTGCACTTAAACTTCTTCTTCTAGCTCGCCATTCAGAATGACACTCTTGACATCCATTTGATACACTTTGAAATTTGAGTGTGCAGCAAATGCTAGAAAAATCCTTATTGCATCAAGTCTTACAACTGGAGCAAAAGTTTCATCATAATCAATTCCTTCTTCTTGTGAGTAGTCTTTTGCAACCAACCTTGCTTTGTTTCTGATGACTATACCATTTTCATCCATCTTGTTCTTGAACACCCATTTTGTTCCAATAATGCTTCTATTCTTTGGTGTAAGAACCAATTTCCAAATCTTATTCCTTTCAAACAGATTCAGCTCTTCCTGCATGGCAGATATCCAATCAGGATCCAGTAGAGCTTCATCAATTTTCTTAGGCTCTACTTGAGACAGAAAACATGCATGTAGGCACTCATTAGCAGTTGCACTTCTAGTCCTCACACCAGCAGTAGGATCACCAATAATTGTTTCTCTAGTGTGACTTCTATACCACTTCTTTGTATGAGTTTGTTGAATTGTGCCTTCATCATTTTCTTCATTGTTAGTATGACTACTAGAGCCTTCTTCTCTTTCTCCCCCTGAGTTTGTGCTATCAAATTTAGGTGTTTGAGATGAGCTTCCATTTCCATGATTTTCCTGTTAAGTAGTTTCTTCATTCATCATCTGATGTGAATCAACTTCATCTTCCCCATCAGAATCACTATCAATGTTGAGGTTTTCCTTACCTCTAGCTGATAGTTAGCCTGGTTGCAAGTTCTTCCAGGATCAACAGACCAACAGACCAACATTCAAGTGTTTGTTGTGGGCAATTGAATACACCAACTTTTGCACCACACTTGAAATGTTGTCATATCCTGTCTTCCTGCATGTGAAGGCTCTCACCACCGAATCAAAAATGAATGACCACTCATTCCTTAGATTAGTTATGTTCAGGCTTGATAAGTTGATTCTTCCACCATAGTTGATGAAGTCCAAAAACTCAATCAGATTTGCAGCGGGCAATCCCAAAGCAAGGTTCACATCCTGCTCATTAAACTCAAATTGTTGTCCTCCAACTGAGCAAAGTCACCACCATTGATACAGAATTATCATTCATTACAGTCCTCACCACAACGGTAGTCCAAAATGCATGCAACACATCCAGGTACAACACTGGATTAACAGTCAAGGCTCCTGCAATGTAAGATTCAGACGGAAATTTCACAAACCCCTTGAAGCTGTCAGGGGATTGGTTAGCATCAGTAAAAGCCAAATAGTTTGTTCCTTTCTCTGGGAAAGTTGCTCTAACAGTGTTTTGTGCCAATGTAGTTTAGTGAGTGAGAATGGGTAAGAAGAATTTTTGAGAAAGGAGTGAAACTGAGAGAGAAATCGGTTTTTGCTTGAAAGGCTAGGTCACTTGAGATCTCGAAAATTTTAAGTATGTATATGTATCGAGAAATCTGGGTATTTATAGTAAAAGTGAATGACTCTTCGAGAACTCAAAAATAGACGTTTGACATTTGTCTATCGAGAAGTCATTTTAAGAAATGAA
The DNA here is from genome assembly GCF_009905375.1 of Apium graveolens. Classification (NCBI taxonomy): domain Eukaryota; kingdom Viridiplantae; phylum Streptophyta; class Magnoliopsida; order Apiales; family Apiaceae; genus Apium; species Apium graveolens. The sequence continues at coordinate 208,872,729 of NC_133656.1, forward strand.
GTACATATCGAGAAGTCATTTTAAATTACTCTTATAGAGAACTAAAAATTGACTTATCGAGATGTCAAATAAATACCCAGTTTGTCCAAAAATGGACTAAATTAATTCCAACTTTTATTTGAATAAATTCAAAATAAAATTAGAATAAATTTCCCAAAAGTATTTTACCAAAATAATTTATTAAATTAAATTATTTCAGTTCTGAGTTATTGATAAGTAAAGTATTGTACTGGTAGAGAACTCTGTGAAATAACAATACTAGAGAACTCTACAAGGACTTATCGATAAGTCATATTTAAGCCTATCGAGAAGTCACTCGAGAAGTCAGTAAATTAACTCACTCGAGAAGTCCTAGAATGACCTATCGAGAAGTCAATTAGACTTATCGAGAACTCATTTCTCTGTATAATTTTGATTGTTGTAACACTGCCTTGTGTTAATTTTACATATTAAGCATGTACATTAACAATTGGGCAGTTTACTTAGAATTTGAAAAATTCCAAGTTGAATTTTGAATTTTGAAAAATAAATATGCAGAGATTTCTAAAATATTTATAGTTCATATTTCAGTTAATTTCCAATTAAACCAAATTAAATTTGTTTTACTGGAAATTAATCTGCTGTAAAACATTAGCTGAGTTCTTACCTTAGGATGAAGAATTAAGCATTCCAATTTCACCTACAAGTCTAATGAATGTTGCTTCATCCAAAGATTTAGTGAAAATGTCAGCTAATTGTTTTTCTATTGGAACAAAAATGAGCTCAATGGTACCATTTGTTGCATGTTCTCTAATAAAATGGTACCTTACATCAATGTGCTTTATTCTAGAGTGATTAACTGGATTAGCTACTATAGATATAGCACTAGTATTATCACACATGATAGGAATTTTGTGTAACACTAGGCCATAATCCATTAGCTGATTTCTAATCCAAAGCACTTGAGCACAACAACTTCCTGCAGCTATGTATTCAGCCTCAGTTGTAGAAGTTGATACAGATTCTTGTTTCTTGCTATACCAGGATACAAGTCTTTGACCAAGAAATTGACAACTTCCACTAGTACTCTTCCTGTCAACCCCGTATCCAGCAAAATCTGTATCTGTGTAACCAACAGCTTCAAAACCAGTTCCCTTAGGATACCATAATCCCATGTTTGGAGTTCCCTTTAAATATCTGAAAATCCTTTTTCAAAGCCATCAAATGCGATTCTTTTGGATTGGCTTGAAATCTTGCACACAGACATGTAGCAAACATTATGTCTGGTGTACTAGCAGTTAAGTAAAGTAGTGAACCAATTATTCCTCTATAGCTTGAAATATCTACACTCTTGCCCTTTTTATCTTTATACAACTTTGTTGCAGTAGACATATGTGTAGATGCAGGTGAATAATCAACCATACCAAACTTTTTCAATAAATCCTTGACATACTTAGTTTGGCTGATGAAGATACCATCACTTCTTTGACTGACTTGAAGTCCAAGAAAATAACTCAGTCCTCCGATCATACTCATTTCATATTCACTTTGCATAAACTTAGAGAATCTTTGGCAAAACTTCTCATTTGTAGAACCAAAGATGATATCATCCACATAGATCTGAACTAGAATCATATCCTCACTATGTTTCTTGTAGATGAGAGTCTAGTCTATGGTACCTCTAGTAAAACCATGCTTCAGTATGAATTCTGACAGTGTGTCATACCAAGCTCTAGGTGCATGTTTTAGTCCATATAGAGCCTTGAGTAACTTGTACACAAAATTTGGAAATTCTGGATCTTCAAAGCCAGGTGGCTGTTGCACATAAACTTCTTCTTCTAGCTCGCCATTCAGAATGACACTCTTGACATCCATTTGATACACTTTGAAATTTGAGTGTGCAGTAAATGCTAGAAAAATCCTTATTGCATCAATTCTTACAACTGGAGCAAAATTTTCATCATAATCAATTCCTTCTTCTTGTGAGTAGTCTTTTGCAACCAACCTTGCTTTGTTTCTGATGACTATACCATTTTCATCCATCTTGTTCCTGAACACCCATTTTGTTCAAATAATGCTTCTATTTTTTGGTGCAAGAACCAATTTCCAAACCTTATTCCTTTCAAACTGATTCAGCTCTTCCTGCATGGTAGATATCCAATCAGGATCCAGTAGAGCTTCATCAATTTTCTTAGGCTCTACTTGAGACAGAAAACATGCATGTAGGCACTCATTAGCTGTTGCACTTCTAGTCCTCACACCAGCAGTAGGATCACCAATAATTGCTTCTCTGGTGTGACTTCTATACCACTTCTTTGTATGAGTTTGTTGACTTGTGCCTTCATCATTTTCTTCATTATTAGTATGACTACTAGAGCCTTCTTCTCTTTCTCCCCCTGAGTTTGTGCTATCAAATTTAGGTGTTTGAGATGAGCTTCCATTTCCTCGATTTTCCTGTTAAGTAGTCTCTTCATTCATCATCTGGTGTGAATCAACTTCATCTTCCCCATCAGAATCACTATCAATGTTGAGGTTTTCAAATGTAAGAGCTTCAACTTCATTATCATCAAGGCACTCCGAGCCTGGACACTTGTCATCATCAAAAGTCACATATGTGCTTTCCATAATCTTATTTTGATCAATCACATAAACTTTGTAGGTTGTTCTTTCCAATGAATATCCCAGAAAAATTGCTTCAAAGACTTTTGAGTCAAATTTTCCTACATATTCAGAGTTATCTTTCAAAATGTAACACTTGCTTCCAAACACATGAAGATGATTTACAGTAGGCTTCCTTTTAGACATAATTGAGTAAGGTGATTTACCATGTGCCTTTTTAACGAGATATATGTTCTGAGTATAACATGTAGTGTTAACAGCCTCTTCCCAGAAACTTGTTGGCAACTTGGCATCTTGCAGCATTGTCCTAGCAGCTTCAACTAATGTTCTGTTCTTTCTTTCAACTACTCTATTTTGTTGAGGTGTTCTAGCAGCTGAGAATTCTTGAACAATGCCTTTGCCTTTACAGAATTCACTTAATGTTGCATTTTTGAATTCTGTTCCATTATCACTTCTCAATATTTTCACACAATTGTAATCTTCAACCTATTATTCTATCTTCTTGATGTGCTCAATTATGGTGTGTGGAGTTTCATCTTTAAAGTGCATAAAATCTACCCAAGTATATCTTGAGAAATCATCCACCATCACAAGTGCATATTTATTTCTTGAAATTGATAAGACATTTACTAGCTCAAACAAGTCCATGTGAATAAGTTGCAATGGTGCACTTATAGAATTCACAGTTTTTGACTTATGACTTGATCTCTTCATTTTACTTTCTGACAAGCTTCACAAACTTCAACTTGAGCAAACTCCAGTTTAGGCATGTCTCTTACTAACTAATTTTTGACCAAGATGTTAATTGCCTTGAAATTCAAGTGAGACAGCTTTTTATGCCAAAGCTTGTTGTGTACTTCTGATGCCTTGGTGTAGAAGTAACAAATACCATCCTTATTTGTCGAGTCCAAGTCTGCAACAAACAAGCTTCCTTTCCTTGCTCCTTTTAGAGCAACTTCACCAGTTTTCTTGCTGATAAAAGTGCATTCTTCTTTGTTGAATAAAACTTCAAAGCCTTTGTCTGCAAATTGGCTAACATTGAGAAGATTTACTTTAAGACCAGCTACCAGTGCTACATCATCAATGATAACATTTTCAGAAACAATCTTGCCATATCCCATCTTTGATGTTGTCTCCAAAGGTCACCAAAGGGCCAGCTTTCTCCTCAAACTATGATAGTAGGGCTTTATCACCTGTCATATGCCTGGAACATCCACTATCTATGATCCAGATGACTTTCTTCACTTTTCCCTGCACACAATGAGTTTTAAGTGTGTTTAGCAACCCAAACAGTGTTGGGTACTTTCTTCTTGTTAACTGATTTAGCAGAAGTCGAATGAGTAGTTTAAGATAAAATAGAGTTCATTGACTGTTGAGCATTTTCCCTTTCTGTTGTAGACCCAATTCTTGTTTCTTTGAGGTCTACTCTCAGTTTTTGACAACTTTTCATCACTTTTAAGTTGCAAGGAATGCAGTCAAACTTGTCACAGAAAGAGTAGGGATCATTTGCATTTGCTTCATTGTATTTACAGTCTCCTTCAGTTGGCTTGCTAACTGCCTTTTTACAAAGGTGAGTTAGGTGATTCACAGATGCATATTTTTCACATTTCTTTCTTGGAGCATCTGCAACATAAGCAAACTTATTGCTTTTGTTTATCCCTATTTTTCCATTTCTATTTTTCTTTTTCTTTCTTGCATCTTCATTTTTGGTCTCTTTGACAAGTGTCTTGGGACTTTGCTTGTCCATGAGCTTTTTTTCAGTATTAGAATACTGAGTTCATTCTGCAGTTTTCTTCTCTTTGTCCTCATCAGCAATTTCTTGCTTGATAATCAATTCTTCTTCACTGAAGTTAACTTCACATGCCTTGTACATAGGTGATGCAACCTTTTTTAGCATAGCTGGAACATTTTCATTAATTGTTGTTTTTCCTTTGTCACCTGTCTCTTTCTTCTTGCTATTCAAGGCATCATAGTCAAGACCAATATCAATATTTGCACATGGTTTGTTTTTTTCATGATACTATCCAATTAACTCAGATGCATTCTTGAAAGACTTCAACTTCACCTCATTCTTTTCTAGCTTCTCCCTTAGCACTGCTTCAATCTCATTTGCACACTTGAGCTTGTTCTTGAGATAAGCATTCTCTTGCTTTACAGTTTCAAGCTCTACCAACAACAATTCAGTTTCTTACTTCTCACTTTCAAGCTTCTCATTAATCTTTGTTAATCTACTAACTTCTTCATTAGCAGCAACCATGTTTGTGTGAATGTGAAACATTTCTGTGCTCATCTTCTCTACAAGTATTCTTATATTGACTCATATTTAAATCAATGGTGGTAAGAGTTGGTACCTGTAATTTAGATGAGGATGATTCTCCTTGCTCCAACGCCATGAGTGCATAATTTCTAAATTCTTCATCTTCATCATTTTCAGAGTCATCCCAACTTTTACCCTCTGCAATATAAGCTTTGCTTTGCTGTTTCTTCAGAAGAGCTTCATACTTTGCTTTCAATTCAAGATAAGCTTTATCCTTCTTTGCTTTCTTGGGTTTCCTGCATTCTGTAGCAAAATGGCCCAACTCATCACAGTTGTAACACCTTATCTTAGATCTGTCAACAGATCCAATTTTGTAACCATTCTTGCTATCAGAAGTGTATTTCCTTTTTCCTTTCCAGCTGCTGTCTTTGTTGAAAGACTTTCCTTTACCCTTGAAAAATCTTGGCTTCTTTACTCTAATGTTAGAGAATTTTCTAGCCAAATAAGCCATAGACTGATCCAGCTCATCCAGTTCATCAAAAGTATAGAACTCATCTTCTTCCGATTCCAGAATGACTTGTTCCTGTGAATCATTTGTTCTTTGCTCACTAGTTGAGCCCACTGGAGTTTGAGATCTTGGCTCATCAATAGGTGTTTGGCTTTCATTGACAATTAAGGCACTTGATCCATTTACAACATGTCCTTGACCAGATCTCAATGATTTCCTTTGAATCATTTCTAGTTCATATGTTTTGAGAATTCCATATAGAACTTCCAGTGTTATTCTGTTCAAATCTCTCCTTTCCCTGATTGATGAGATTTTCTGTTCCAAATGATCAGGGAGAGTAAGCAAGAACTTCAGGTTCACTTCTTCAGCTTCATAGTATTTGTCATGGAGCTGCAAATCAATTATCAACTTGTTAAACCTTTCAAACACATCAGTTATACTTTCCTTTGGCTTGGCCATGAGACCCTCATACTGTGAAATCAGTATCCTTCTTTGATTAGATCTAACTTCCTCAGTTCCCTCACAGAGTATCTCAATTTTTTCCCATATTTGCTTGGCAGTGTCACAGTTGACAATGTTGTTGTACATCACATTGTCAAGTGACTCAATCAATATCAATTGCAGACCACTATTCAGGGAAACCTTCTCCTTTTCAGGCTCAGTATACTCAGAAGGGTCTTTTGGAGTATAATGAGCTGGAATGACCATATCACCATCTGTTGATTCTTCAACTCTAACCATAGGAGTGAAAGGCCCATTTTTGAGTATCTGAATATAGAGTGGATTGGCCATCCTGATAAACATCAACATTTTCTTTTTTCAAAGAATGTAGTTAGCTTTGTCAAAGGTAGGAATTTTGATGCTACTGATTTTCTGTGTATTCATTCTTCCAAGATCTTGAATATGTTTTCTTTCAGATTTTGCTCTGATACCACTTGTTAGGAAATGAATAACACACAGGGGGTGAATGTGTTTACAGTTTTTGAGCTTTTCTTTAATATTTTATGGTTGAACAAGATAAATTAAATCTTGTAGTAAAAATATGTTCATGCAGAAATTAAGCTTGCGTAAAATAAAGAACACAAATCTTCAAAACTCACTTAATTTTATATTAAAATTAAGAATACTTTGCTACAAAATTTCTAGGCTATTTGTTGATAAAGAGCTTAGTTTCTTCTTGAGAGAGTTACAAGATTTTCTATCTAAATTGTTACAACTAACTAAAGGACCAGTGTTAACTTTATAACTCAGTTAACTGCCGGTTTACACAGTGTACAATAAGACATGCTATTAACTTTACTAAACTGTCACTTGTCATTTCTATTTATAGAAAAGTATATCTTCTATTTCTGGCTTAGCATATCTTTAGCATCATGTGATTATCTTGATCTTCCTTTGTCAGTTAATCTTCACCATTGATCTTGCACATTCTTCAAGCTGCTTTTTGTAGACTTGTCAATCCGGCTGCTTGAATTATTTGTTGATTGTTAATCTTGAATATTGAACTGATTTGCAATTTTGTACTTTGAGATTTTACCTCGAGATCTCCATTTCGTCTATAGAGAACTTGACATCTCGATAAGTATATTGGCTTATCGAGATCTCTAATACTCCATAGGAAATTTGACTTGTAGAGGTTTCTGAGTTCTCTATAAGAGAATTTGGCTTGTAGAGATCTCTAATCTTCATATCTTCACTTTGACTTATCGATATCTCTGACATCTCTAATGGTTTATTGACTTATCGATAACTCATAATTCTTTAGTCAAATTTGACTTATCGACAACTCATAGTTCTCTAGTGAATTTTGGCTTATCGATATCTCTGAGTTCTCTAGTGAAATTTGACTTATCGATAACTCAGAGTTCTCTAATGAATGTTGACTTGTCGATAACTCTGAGTTCTCTAGTGAAATTTGACTTATCAATAACTCAGAGTTCTCTAATGAATGTTGACTTGTCGATAACTCTGAGTTCTCTAGTGAAGAAATGACTTGTCGATATCTCCAAACTTCATGTCTTCAATTTGGCTTGTCGATATCTCTGTGAGTTCTCTAGTGCCTTTCCTAACTTCTCGATAAGTCATTTTAAGTTCTCGAATGACTTCTCTATAACACGAAATCTGTGACTTGTAGAGATCTTGACTTAGAATATTAATCCTAAAACAGATTTATTCAACTCCAAGGTTTTTCATAATTCTTCTGAGGCATGATTTTCTTGAGCTTCTTCCAGATAGGATTCTTAGACTTGAGACTGTTTATAGAAAAAGACTTCATTCTGCTCATTTGACATTTTTACAGACTTTAAGTGTTACAAGTACAAAATACAAATTAAGATAATAATACAAATTAAGGTACGGGCATGTCTTGCACAACATGTGAATACATAAAATCCATCATTTTTAATTATATTATAATTAATTAGAAAATATCAAATACATTACGAAACCATTTTGGCAAACAATTTGGATAATCTAGCATTTTCCTAATTAATTAATTAGACAAAAAAAATCCAATACAATCCTATCCTTAAATTTGTGAACTTAACAACTGGGTTTCTAAAATTCAATGGGTTTGGTGAAGAAGACTTCCTCCTCCTCGGTCAATCGTCCCTTGTTGCCAGCTGTCATCTAACATACATACATACATACGAGACTTCTTCTTTTGGTCGTTGCTTTCTCCATGTATCATGTACCTCCTCATATGTACTTTCTTTTCTATGTTTGTTGTATGCATCTTTGTGTAATAACAACCCTCTTATTCTTATTACAACCCTCTTATTCTTATTACTATTCTCATCATTAATATCACGTATCTTAATCTTTTCTAAGTATAATCTAGTAAAAGCTTTGTATTCAGTGTTTCTTAATTAATCAGACAGACTAGTACCTATACTTGCAGGTATTTTTTTATTTTTTATTTTTGTCATTCTTGGGGGATTTCATTTTTATATTATAATTTTAATTAAGTGAATTTGGTTTGTCATGAGTTTCTTGTACTAGTGATATACAGATACAGATTTTACATGTATGTATGCCTTCTGTTGTGTATTTGTTGTCAGTAGCAGGATGATATTATAGGTGTTAATATGTTATGTTTGTGTGATCAATTTTTTAGACTTTCTAAATGTGAATGTATTAAGAAGTTCTGTTATAATTTTGACCTCACTTTTCTTTATAAGCAACCATGGTGGATTTTATTTTTTCATGTGTTATAGTAGTTCGAATATGGTATTTGGTTGCTTGTAAATATGCATTCTTTACGATATTTTAAGGTGTTCCTTTTAAGATTCTGCTTGGGAAGAACATTATGTTTTTTTTATTGAAGAATTATTCCAAATTTACGAGGTTTTGGAGAAAATCTAGATAAATGTTTCATATTTCTTGTTATGTTGTCAGGTGTGTGTGTGTGTGTGTGTGTGTGTTTAGTGATTACTAATTCTATATTCTTTTAAAAGAATGTTAGCCCAAAAATTAAATTGTAGTAGTTGAAGTTATGACTTATTGTTGAACCTCTTGAATGTGTATTATTGACCTATTCATGGCTTCTGACCATTAAAGTTTAACTTGTGTAGATAAACTGGTAGTTGCATCTTTTGCCAACCAAAGAGGGTATGAAGTGTTTCCTATTCAACATCAGGAAAGGGAAGGACGACACGAAGCCATCAGAGCCTGCATCTTTTCAGTCATCGGAAACTGTGTTTACTAATAGTGGAACTGTGAAATCTGGATCTGAGTTGAATTCTTGGAATGTCTCTGATGGTAGCACAAATTCAGGAAGGAATAGGAACACCTTTGCTAGCTTTTCTCAGCAGTCCAGCAATCTCAGAGCTTTTACGTTTGCTGATCTGAAGTTAGTCACTAAGAATTTTAGTAGATCCACCAAGATTGGGGAGGGTGGATTTGGGTCCGTCTATAGAGGAGTTGTTAAGATTTCGGAAGATCCTAAGAAGCTTGATGTGGCTGTGAAGCAACTTGGTAAAACAGGATTTCAGGCAAAGTCTCTTCAACCTTCTACTTTGTTTCTTGAGGCTTTATTTTAAGGAATTGTAGACTAGTTATTGTGTTCCTTGGTCCCAAATCCCAAAAAACACATGTAGAACGTTGCAGCAAAAACAAACAATTCTTTAAGTTGACGAGACTGACATGTAGGAATTTTCTAAAAATTTGACTTATTTGCAAACGTAGACACGGAGAAAAAAGTTCTTTATATTGTTTAGTTCTAAGAACCATGCAAATTGAGGAAAGGGTGCACATAAATTTGTAAGTTGTAAGCAGCGAAAAATTCTAAGCGCTGCAGAGGGAAAATTGTTAGCATCAAGTTGCATTTTCCTTATGATCAATAGTAAATAAACGCTGTACCATCCTTCAAACTCCAAAATTTTCTCTAACAAATAAAGGCTCTGTAGGGGCGCATATATTTTTTAGATTTATTAGCTTGTTGCTCTTCTATCTTACAGGGACACAAGGAATGGGTAACCGAGGTTAATGTTCTTGGGGTGGTTGAACATCCAAATCTTGTGAAACTAGTGGGCTATTGTGCCGAAGATGATGAAAGAGGAATACAGAGACTCCTAGTTTATGAATTCATGCCTAATGGAAGTGTGCATGATCATTTGTCAACTCGGTCAAAGAATCCTCCTCTTTCCTGGGATATGAGGTTAAAGGTAGCACAAGATACTGCTCGTGGTTTAGCATTCTTGCACGAGGACATGGACTTTCAGGTGGGTAACTTTTTTAGCTCTCTTATACCTCAGTTTCTTTTTTGTTTTGTTCTGCAGATAGGAAAACAGATGTAGGAAAGCATAAGTTACAGGAAGGCCAAAAACAGATATATATAAGCTATATAATATAGTTCTAAGATTTAAGAAGAGATGAATAAGATTAAAGCATTAAATATCAGTGCAATTCAATATTCATTTAGGCTTGAAAAAAAATGCATGGGCTATTATTGTGGATGTTTGCAAATTTTCTTGAAAATAATGTGTCTGTATGAGCCCGTGCTCGTACATACTTGTCCAAATCCCACCATGCATAAATGTCTTTTTGATGTTTTAACATGTCAATATTATGGGTAAAGACTGATGATGAGTTTCACCATTATTCCTGTAGATCATCTTCAGAGATTTTAAATCTACCAACATTCTCCTAGATGAGCAATGGAATGCTAAGTTGTCAGACTTTGGATTGGCAAGATTGGGCCCTGAAGAAGGGCTTACACATGTTTCAACTGCGGTATGCTTATACTTAAAGTTTGGGAGACTGACATGTTTGTATTTATGCACATTATAATGATCCAAACCACTGCTATACATGAAATTTACTACAAGTCACCAGTTAAATACTTAAATGTCATTTTTATATTGGCCAACCATGTCGCCCAGCTCATACTTGTTAGGTTTAAGTTTAAACCGTGAACAAATATGACCCTTATATTTATAAAAGTATGTTTATATAAAAACTTCTATTAGGTGGCCAGATTGAATCTCAATTGTTGCTATTGACTTGGCTTCCAGGGTATATTTAGTGATAGCCAGGGGTTGAAGAGTATTCACATAAATATTGAGGTTCTATGATAAACTCCTCTATATATGTTTTGGTGTCCAAAATGTTACTAAGCCTATAAGATATTAAGAAAACAATAGGACTGATTAATGTAGCTCTGCCAACATTTTATGACATTTGCAACTGTGTTGCACAAGATCCTCAAAAGAACCACCTCAAGTCAAATTTCTCTTATTTTTTGAACAAAGTAATGCAAGTCATGCAGATATGTGTGTTAGTGGAATATATAATAACTTGACCCTCCTTGTTAGCTAGGTTTACCAAGCTGGTCCTGTTCAACTTCATTAACATTTTTTTTAGAAAGTATATCAAATACCTGTGTTTATGTTAAAATCATAGATTTCGTGAACCAAAAACACACCTGGAAGCATTTAAAACGAAACGACCAATGCCTTGTACAAGTTTAGATTGCAGTCCTGCAACTATTGCTAATAGTAACAATGTTATGGCTAGAAACACTACTCTGCATATTAGAAAGAAAATATTAAGTATTGTATGATCCGCTTTATTGACCGCATATTAAAATTCTTGCATTATTAAAGAACTAGGCATGATATGCTTAGAAGTTAATATGTACAACATTCGCTAAAATAGTGAATACGCTGGAATTGTTTAACCCAATCTTCTATTTGAATTGTTTCTGGTGCCTAGAAGCTGTGAAATTCCCCCGCCTGCTATTGCAACGCATCCTTTTACTTGAAGATTCAATATTCTAATAAAAAAAATTCTAAATAAAGACTTTCCTTTTTCAGAAACTATTTTGATCTCTTATAATGGCTATTTTAAAGCTTCACTGTAGCTCCTTTCTGGAGCACAGAGTTCAGGAGTCAGGACCTGTATCTTCAGGCTGTGTTTGTTTGTCAAGACGATATATAATTTTATCTCTTAAATTTTAATTACAAGGGACTTTTAAAACCCAAACCTAAATCCTTCAAGTTATCGGGTGGACCATGCGGGTGTCTATATTCCTAAGTAAGTTTTGTACCCAAAAGCAAGTACCTGTACCTATATTCACATATAAGCAGGTGTTTAAGTAAATAAACACCCAATGAATAGCATCCTTTTTAATTTAGGTGAGGAATAATGATTTTACGTTTAGGAAAAAGAAGAAAAACGTGATGAAAAATAGGCTGCAAGATTCCTCTAATGGGATCGAACATTTATTCAATAGAGGTAATGTATATCACATACAAGAACTTGTGGAAAGCCAGAAAAAAATACCCTTTAAATGCCATTCTGTTCTTGTTCATCCCATGAGTGGTTGATGGTAGTCCCTTGGTAAATGCGATATTAAGTATTTCCCCTAAAATAAACTAACACAGTAATGAAGTTCATTAGATTAGCCAAATGGATTAGGGGATTGATGTCAATCTGTTGTGTAAATGAGAACCTATAGGCCTATTTTAAGCTTAATCCCTTGAAACATAATTTGGCCCGAGAGTTGTGGAAAAAAGCAGATCATTTTCCATTTTCACCTAAAACAGAAATTCAACAAAGGTGCTTCTTGTTTTGTTGTTTGAATGCCATTTTTATTGATTTATTGTTTATTCAAGTATAATATGCATTATTGTCACTAACATGAAATTCTTATCAGATTGTAGGAACGATGGGGTATGCAGCTCCAGAATACATGCAAACTGGACGTCTAACATCCAAGAATGATGTATGGAGCTATGGTGTCTTCCTTTATGAACTGATCACAGGTAGGCTACCCGTCGACAGGAATCGCCCTAAATCTGAGCAAAATCTTCTGGAGTGGGTAAGGCCTTACTTATCAAACCCAAAGAAGTTTAGGTTGATAATTGACCCCAGATTAGAAGGAAAGTATCCAATCAAGTCAGCCCTCAAACTATCAAAGATAGCCAACCAGTGCTTGGCCAGAAACCCAAAAACACGTCCAAAGATGAGTGAAGTGTTGGAAATGATAAATCAGATTATAGATCCGTTGACAAAGGCAGAAGGTAGTAAACCTGAACGCGCACTTACAGTTGAGCCAGCAACTGCTAAAGAAGCCGCTCAACAAGAAAGCAGGAAACAAACTGGAAGAATAAGACGAATGAGTAAATATATTAAAGGTTCTTGGTTGGCTAGCATTTGGTCATCAAAACTTGTAAAAACATCCTGACTGCAGATTGTGTAATCATGTATAGAATTTTGTTAGTTTTTGTTCTTGTGAATTATTAAAAATTCTCAGGGGGGGTTAAAGGGGAGGTAGATAATGGATGATATTTTCTTCAGAAACATATATAGAGATGTTATCTATTGCAGTTTTAAACTGTGCAAAAATTAGTAAAAAAAATTTACCAATAAAATCATGTGAATTAATCAAAAGTACATAAAAATAAAAATTAGCCATTAGAGTGTGTACATCATGAGTTCATTAGAATTAACAATAAGATGTAGTGCCTATTAATCCCCTGCAAAGTATCCGTTCAATGCCGATGTATTTTTTGAAATCCATTAATCCTTATGATTTTTTTTGTTTTTCAAGTTTATATAATTATTTATTAAAATTAAAATACTATATTAATTTACATATGAATAATTATTGAAATTATGATATAATAAATATATATTTATTAATAAATAACTAATATAATCATAATAATATATTAAATATAATTTAATATTATAATACATCCGATTTTTACTCCGATTAATTCCCGATTTTCAATTAATCCTAAATCGGTAACTTCCCGATTTTCTCCGATTCCCAGTAAGTTGGATTAAAAAGATATTTACAAATATAAAATTTTCAAACATAAAATTTTCAAACAAAAGTAACCCAGTGCTATTTTTTTTTGGTTTAAATGCTATTTTTTGGTTTTTCTAATAATTAGTTGAAGCTGTTTTTTAGTTTTATATTTTTTTTCTAAACGATTCAATTTGTTGAGCAACGTAAAAGATTATTTTTAAATTTGAGTTTGTGATTAATTTTGGTTAATTTAAGTTGTAAATATGGTTGAAAAGAGTATTTTTGTAAATATTTTTTTTTAAAAAATTATTTTATTATTCTTTTTAAAATTGGATTATTGTAAAATACTTAAAAAAGAAGGTATTTGCAAAAAACAATTCAGGAAAAGTGGATTGATACACATTTTTTTGGGTTAGTCGAATTATCCATTTTTTAATTAAATAATTTTAAACATTTGGATACAAATATCATATAAGAGTTATTTTTATTTTTTAAGAAATACGATTCAATACATAATAGGACATGCATTCACAAAATGTAAATGCTTACCTCAATTGTTAAATATAACCAAGACAGTTCATAATTTTTAATTTGTTACATTTGATTAAAAATCGTTATTTTATCAAAAACAATTTTTAAAAAAACCTTGTATAAAATAGAAAATTTCACAATCTATTTTGAACTTAGTTTTGTTAATAGATTTCATCACAAAAATTTTAATTCAAAGGTTTTAAAATAAAATATCCAGGATAAAATAATGTCACAAAATTTCAGGTATTGTGTACACACGTAAAGGACAAAACAGCAGTTTTCAAAGTTTGTTTGTTTCGTGGAGGTGGAGAGAGAGAGATAGAGAGAGAGAGAGAGAGAGGTGGTTCAAGATTTAACGTCAAAAGCCCAACTTTACTACACCCCCCAGCCTAACCTATATATACACACACAATATCTATATGTGTTGGTTTCCCACCCCTTCAACTCCTTTCTTGTCATCTCCAAACTCTCTGTTTATTCATTGGCCGTCCTTCTTAAACTTCCTACTTTTCTAAAGGTGCAATCTTTTCTTCAACCCATGTTTATTTTTTTATTTTTTATGTTTTTGATTTCTTTTCTTAAGAGATTTTCTTGATTTTTGATGATTTTATGTATAGCTTAATACTGAAGTTATTGATTTTATTTCATTCTTTTCATGCTTTTTGACTTTTGGGTTTATGTTTATTTCTTGATTTTTTTAATGATTAATTGCTTGTAAATTTTGAATCTTTGTTGTTGCTGCAAGTGGTAAAGAAAGTATAGTATATGTGATTGATTGGTTAGGGGATTCTTGAAGATGCTAATAATATTGATTATTCGTGGTTTATGTTGGAATTTATCAGGAAAGTGAGTGATTTGATATGAGGAGTCTTAAAAGTTTACTATCTTGTTTAGATATTTCTGTATCATTTAAAGGGAATGGATGGTCAAGAATGAGGATGTGGATTTGTAAGTAGGTTTGCGATAATAATTAGTCGTGATCATGTCACTCGTGCTCATACTGTGGTGCTATTGATGTTTTCTGTTTTTTTTTGATTTATTACTAGACAAACTGATTGTTTAAGCAGTAACAGTGGTGATTGGCACCTAAGGCAGATGAACATGAAGATTTTTAGGGTTTGAATTGTAATATAGTGTCAGTGAATACAAGAATGAATATTTTTAATTTTTTATGTTCTGTTGTGAAGCTTTCACATTATGCTGTCATCCTCGTTCTTGATAAATCAGATATTGTTATAATTCTTTATGAAAACCTTTTCATTTCCATGCAGAAAGCATCTAATTGCGCAACTTTTCAGGCTTTCACTACATTGGGATCAAAGAGTGATAACATATTATTATCAATTAAAAGCTGCATTGACCGTAAGTAACTTTAGGAACGCTCCACTTTTTGCGGTTAGTGGCGCCTACCAAGTTGAAAATACTGCGACGGTTGTTAGCTATGAGCGAGCCGGATCCAGATGTTGCTCGATGGGGTCTTCATCTTCTTGATGTGGACCAACTTTTTAGTTCTAACTATTATGGTGACACCAGTCATCATGATGTTTACATCAGTCGCGAACAGTATTCAGGAGATAATCGTAATGATATAGAAACTAATAGCATAGAGAATGATGAGATTATTGCATATACCCTACAAGAAGAATTATCACAAATGTCACTTGCGGAAGGAACTGAATATTCCAATATAGGGGACACATGGCAGGCAGGCTCTGCTAACCAGGATCAGTCTGTCACACCGTGGAGCCATTATGATGGTGAGTTCTCGTCCTGGTAGAAAGTTGGTCATTAATCAAGTTGTTTAAATAGAACATTTCCTTGGATAAATTTTACCAATGACAGGCCACAAGAATAAATTACAATAGAAATATGATGTAGGTCATTCTAGCTCATGCTCTAGCCCAGCAGAATCATACGACGGGGAAGATCTTACCTATAACCTGGAGATAACAGATGAGTCCGATCTCGATGGAGAAGTTGGCAAGAGATTGTACGAAATGATTCCTGTGCCTGTGAGTATAGCTTCTATAAACTATTTTTTAGTTTTAGGCTGATTTTTGTTGTGTATTTTAAGGGGGGTAGAATACATATTGGATATTATTTTCATACTCTCAGTATATAAAATTTTTTATTTAGCAAAAAAAAGAAGAAGAAAATATCTGCAATTTCCGCTGTATAAGCTTATTAATTAAATATTTGCTAATTATTTTAAAACATTTCATATCCTTGATTGTCGAAAGCACCATTATACATACAAATTTTATCTTTCGTAATTAGTGTGCGATGTTTTAAGCCGCAAGTAAGTTGCTTTGTCATGAGCATTACTTAATTATTGAATGCTTGGACGCCACATACTTAGATGGCTTGCAATTTTTGGACAGTTTAAAGATCCATAATATCTTTGTTTCTGCTGTATGTGAAAGATATCATGTTGCTTATTTATGCTGTCATAGTGGATACACTGTATGGTTGTAATTTTTTCCGTTTATATTTTAATGTTACCATTTCTGTGTATAATGCTGCCAACTAATATGGTGATACGTGAATTAAATGCATGCAAAATTGGTTTAATACCTTTAGAGTCTATGTGAATCATCTGATATCTGGTGTAGACTTTCTAATATTCTTTAGCCAGTTGACTTTATATTAAACATGTTTTTTTACATTTAAAACCATACGTCAATACACTCGCCCTGTACAGATTCATATGATGCACTGTCAGCATGCTAAGTCAAAGATATATCACCCCTAACTAATTTGGAGCTGATGTGTCGACAATACTATTTAGGTGGATGCGGCGGATATCTTACATTTCTTCCGATATTGTATCAAAACAATCCGCGTAGGTTCTTTGCTCTACATCTATTACTTGATTACTAATTGCTCCTCATAATTCATGTGATGAATCAGTTTGAGCCTTGGAACGTGAAAGAAATTCAAGGGGGCTATTTAAAGCCCAAAACCATGACTTACTACTGGTCTACTAGGAAAAACCTAGTGGCACTCTGACAACAGAAAAAGGACCACCTTTAAATGTATTTCAGTGGCGGTTAATTTATACCATTTTTGGGGGGGTTTCAAGGGGATCAGTCCAGTTATTTTACTATATTCTTCCTTCTGGTCTACCTTGATTGCTGCATATTAGGACTATACAGTATTTCTATTCCTTTTTCTCGCCATGCATTCTACAGAGCATGTCATTCGAGTTCTCATAAATTATCACTCCTTTGTTTGCTCCCTTTTACCACATACCAAGATATAGCACTAAAATTGAAATTATGTTGAACTAACTTGTTAAACTATATGTAATACTTCTGCAGCATGTTCCTAGAACTAATGGAGATATACCTTCCATCGATGAAGCAACTTCTGATCATCAAAGACTTTTTGACAGGTGTGACGTCTATTTCTTGCAATTTTGTGCTTTAATGAGATGACTTGTAATTCTGCATATCACACATAGTTAACTTGACAGCATGGACATATAATCTAATGCTTTGATTTTTTGGGTCCTCCCTTGTATGGTTGGTACGTGCCCACAGAATATCGAGAGTGATGATAATTAGCTTATATTAATAAACCAAATGCTGATGTCCATTTCTGACAATTGGCTGTCCCTTTAAATTCTTGCCATTTGTAAATGACTTCTAATTAATATTTTCATTTCTATTTCTGATGTGGTACTACCTAGCCATTCTTAGCCCTTTCTAAATACTGAACTGCTTCTTTCTTCTGTTATTTGCCATCATTAACATTACAAATTTAGGTTCACTTGGTAAATTACAAAAAAGTAGAAACAATAATATTTTTATTGCAGCAAACTGCACAACTGAGTGTGATTTCCTCTGCTGCTTGCTGCTAAATATTTTAAGATCTCTATTATTTTTGCACTCATTCTTGCAAACTTTAAGCTTAGCTTTGATTCAGGTTGCAGTTATATAACTTGGTTGAGTGCAAAGTTGAAGGAGATGGTAACTGTCAGGTTAGTTTCATTCGCTTCCTGATACTGTTGCGTTTCTGTTATATTTTATGTTTACCTGATAATATTTGTCATCTCAAATCTGTCTCACATGCCTTTTCCCCATTGAAATAACTACTTATGTGAAGCATATGAGTGCTCTAGTAATGTAAGTATGCAAAAAACTTAAAAAAAAAAGAGAAAACTATCCAGTTTGCCTATTTTAATCTTGTTAAAGAAAATAAATGTTCGGGATGCAATCTTTCATACTCTGGAATGGAACCTGGAAATAACACCAGTCAATCACATTCATACAAATTCTCAATTTGATATAATATATTTATGCAAAGAGAATTTCGCGAAATTTTCCTTTGTCTTCGTAAATCCTCTGTTCCAAGGACATGCTTGGCCAAATCATTTTACATATTTGGAACTTTATATGAAGTGGAAATTTTCCTTAACCTGTCCTTGGTGGCAGCGGCGCAGCCGTACTTCAGATTTACAATTTATATAGTGTTTGGAATTTTAATATGCCATCAACGCAATTATATGAATGTTTATTCCTCAACAGATCTCATTATAATTATATATTAGGGTTTTCTGAAAGTCTGTCTGCTAGGTACTTAGTTGTTTGAAATTTTGCATCCCAGTAAACTTAATGAAAATTGTTAATTTTCTGTAAAATTATAAATCTTTTCATCTCACCGTCACCTGTTTTTTTCTACAGTTCCGCGCTCTATCAGATCAATTATATCGTTCCCCAGAACATCACAAATTTGTGAGAAGACAAATTATTAAGCAGGTGCTCTTGTATTATATAGTAATTTTACTTTTCACAGTTTATGCTACTTCATTTGTAAATTGCGGATGACGTGATTCTAATTTTCTTACTATATCGGTGATTTTGTCAGCTTAAGTTACATCCAGATATGTACGAGGGATACGTTCCCATGGCTTATGGTGATTACTTGAAGAAAATGTCAAAGTGATGCATAATTTTGTTCACTTATAGGGTTCTTTTTCAGATTTTTAATAGTTGCCATTATTTTTTACAACTTTTGACATCTGTGCATACTAGGAATGGCGAGTGGGGAGATCATATCACCTTGCAGGCAGCATCAGATTCTGTAAGCTAGCAAATCCAAATTTTCTCATTGTCTTAATGAAACTGCTACAGGATATACTCCAAATTTATTTGTTCTTTGATCTCTCCAGCAGTCATTTGATAAGAAATATAAGTTTCTAAAAGAGGGAAGTGTTTAGTATTATGTTTTTGAACGAATAATTTCCGTCAGTACACTTTGTCCAAGTATCTTACCTTTATGATTGAGTTCTGAAAAACTAAAGCATGTCATCTGGATTTAGCCCAATGTATACCTTTCTTTTGGTAAGAGGTTGAGGTTTGAAGCCTTAGAAGTGACATGAGTGTGTGAGTATTTAAATTTATGCAATTAAGCATTTCCCAAAAAAAATAATAGCAATAACAAATAAAATGCTACACATATGTAAAAGAGAGAAAGGGACACAATTTACTCATTTATCACTTCGCTCAAACCGCAATAGTTGTATTAGCCTTTTTGGACCATAGACATAAAATTGGTGAAACTGAGATTATTTTGCTATGATATCTATTGTTGGCTTGAAAATGTCGAGTTTTTGTTGTGAAAATTGTAGAGCATGAAAAAATATTTTGGATTCGGACTAATGCGGTGTTTCCAAATTCTCTTGTAGTATGGTTTGAAAATTTTTGTCTTGACATCATTTAAAGATACTTGCTCCATTGAGATTCTACCGAAGGTGCAAATGTCAAAAAGAGGTAAGTTAAAGATTTTTACATGTTTATATAAAAATATTTACCGGTTTATAATTTGATCCGTTGTGATATTCCCAAAGATATCAAATTCATCCAGTTTTTTATACATAATGTAAAAACAACTTTTTTCAGCGGTGTAATTTTATCTGTCTTTTTACTTAATATTTTCTTGTTAGTATCTGCCCTTTCCTGGTTTTTTTGCGAAAATTTTGTTTCATTTCTTACTCGATAAACCAATGTCGTGTAGTAATTTGGAAGCCACTTGTATAGATCTGACCAGTGTTCTAAAAATTGGTCTAGGCGGCCGCCCTAGGCGGTGGTAAAACCCCCCGACTCGGACCTAGGCGGTGATTTAGGCGTTTTTTTAAAAAATCGGGTCAAAATCAGGATTAGGCGGGCTAGGCGGTCAAAAATCGGTCCTAGGCGGGAAATAATTAAAAAACATTTTTTTTATGTTTTTATAATTTTAATTCATTAATTTCATAATTTCACACAATATCATGTCAATTTCTAATATAAAGTATTGGTAAGAAATAACAAGTAATCTAATGTATTTATTTTCTCACTTAAAATATAAAAATGACATATTGTAATTAGTTTATAAGTGTGAATTAAAATATATTTAATATTGTAAACTCAATAATTAGTACATAACGAATGTCAAATGTGTAGATATTGTTTAATACCATTCTAATTTCTTTTTTGAAACAAATATTTGACATATTGATCATTATATAATTATAAAAATTAAAAATAATATTTATATTTTTCCGATTAATCGGTCCGATTAATCTCCGACTTGCCGATTAATCTCTCGAAGGTATCTTCACCGCCCTGGCACGCCTAGCGATTTCTGGAACACTGGATCTGACAATTCATTAACTAATTAGTTTGCAGTTTGTACTGGAGCCTCTGGGATTTTGAACCCATACAGATGGTTTTCATTTGTTTAATTCTGCACATTTCACTGCTTTAGAGCGTAAGGCCGTATAATTTCATGTAGAAGCAAGATATAATACCTTTTAGATACTGATTTTTATTATGATTTAATATGTCATGCAGTTATTTTCTTGAGTTTTTGGGCGGAGGTGCATTACAACTCCATCTATCCCGAGGGAGGTAAATATATACATTAGTTTTAACTTCGTACATGCTTTTAGACATCAGAAACTCACAGAACTGGGTTGTACTTTGACAGATGAAGATAAATATAAATACATATAGATATAAATAAGTGTAATGATAAAGGAAAATGATTGCTAAGATTTTTGTTAAGTCGTCTAAGACACTTGTTTAGAGAGAGATAATTTTGGCAGTCTATCTTTTGGTTCTTTTTTTTTTCTGATAAGTATGACATGATTGTAATTGAGTGCTTGTGCAAAGAGTGGATATCCATGGTCTGTATCGCTTCCACTAAACAAAAACAGATACTTTGAAGCCAAAAACAAAAATACCACTTGAGACGTTAAAACTTCTGCTTAGGACCAAAATTCAAACAGACACCAACATAAATTTTTTCTTTTTTTGGTTCTAGAGCTCCAATGCCAAAAGTATGGTTACCATGTTTTCACAGTTAACCAGCAATTCATATACACTATTGAAACGTAAAAACGTTGAATACTCGATAAGTCTAACATTATTTGCAACATAGAACTCCAGTTTATCTACATTCCTTTGTTGAACTAGTGAAAATTTCTCATGTTTTTCCAGCTATTTAATCTGATTCTGCATAATGTCATTGATCACATCTTTTTCCTATGGTAATTACAGAGATGCCCACAGGAGAGCATAAGAGGAGAAAAGGATGGAGCTTTTTTGGAAATAAGCATTAGGTTTTGTCGGACTTGTGTTGATGAGCAGAGTTCTTAATTTTGTTACAGAATCATCTGAGCTTTACTGTGTACAGTCTCCCTTAGATGAGACATTATGTTCATAAGGTATACATGTATCTATTGCCAAATACATTAGAGATCAAAAGAAAAAAAAATTAATAATAAAGTATAGCATATCAGATAGATGAATTCAAAATCTTATGTGTGTCGGGGTAATTTTTACTAATAGTTCTCATTTTACTAGTTTTGCATTGCTTGACAGAATTTTAACAATTAATGTACAGAAAAGCCTTTCCGATACTCTGTTTCTAAGCTTATACTACAAACATTCTGTGAGAAAACTATATTTAAGGTTGAGTATTTGATTATCTTTAATACCTGGATGCAATAATATAGGCGGTGATTAAAAATGAATTCATACATTTCCCAATTTTTTATTCAGACTTGCTCAATTATTCTATCCACTTCCCCACGCCTGTTAAAAAACATATAAAAAAGAATATATATAACTTTTGTTTAAAGTAAAAGAAAAAAGAATATTATTTAGCAGTACAAGAAAATAATACTTTATAATTGATTCAGAAAAACAAAGAATCTGGGGATAATTCGAAGACAATACTCTAATAATATTTGTAGGGCAGTACAAGGCATCCCCGTTTTTGGGGCCAAATATTCGTTCCCCACCGGCCACCACCACCACCTTAAACCCTCTACACAGTACTGTGAAAAAACACGAAAAAAGAGGAGAAAAATATAGAAGAAATGATGTTGAAGCAGGACAGAACTGCGATGACTCAAGTGAGTGATAAGTAGTAGCAGGGCTCTGCAGGACTAGGAGACCCTGGAGTGCCTCTGTTAACTGATTCCGTACCTACACTCCTGTACCATTTACCGATACTTTCTTTTGTTACCGACTTTATTTTTTCTATTTAATTACACGCACATACACCAGGAAAGTCGAATTCTTGACCCCGCAATCGGACAAGAGCTCAACCCCCAACCATCATCTTCAATCAAAATATTTTACCTCTACCCAATGTACTCCTCACTGCAGTTTGTTTCACTTAACATATCATTAATATTGTACTCGTAGTTAACAACATTGAGAAGAATATATAAAATGGAAGAAGGAAAGAAGAGCAGTAGCAACAAGAGGTCGGGAGGGGATGAAACTAGTAGTGTTACGGCTGATGGGAGGAGCAGATCGTTTGGAAAGAAATGTGGGCATCTGGCTAAGAAACAACGAGCCAAGTTTTATATACTTCGGAGATGCATCGCTATGCTTGTCTGTTGGCGAGACCGCAATGACCAATGACATAGTAATTACTATGCAATGCAAGCTGGTTTCTCCTACGTTAGCTAGCTCATGGTGATTGTCATGTTGTTTACTAAGACCAAGCATACACTAGTACTGCCATCAATGCAAGCTCTGCTTCTCCTACGTTAGCTCATGGTGATTGTCATTTTTACTTGTATCAATTCCAACATTTAGGTGTCGCTTATTTGCTTCTTCTTAATATTTTTTCCACCCAACTTCAGCTTGTTTAGGTTTTTTGGATCCAGGTAATGTGAAGTGATGAGTTGGTTATTAGTTCTTGTTGGAATAATCTTAAATTTAGTTATTAATTATTTGTTTATTTAATTATTAGATATTTAGCAATGATTAATTATTAGAGAAAAATATTATTTTAGAATTGTTTAGTAGTGGGGTAGTGGAGTTATGGAGTAAATTATGGACATGTAATTTACCCATTAATTAGTAGTGGTTAGTTTTAGTAATAGTTTGTTTTAATATGTTTGTAAAGCCTATATAATGGCTAGTTTAACTTGAGTTTTATGAGAGGAAAAGAAAACAAGAAATATAGCAGTATAAGTTCTTTCTCCAAGTTTTTTCAACATTGGTATCAGAGCTATATGTTCTAAGGCTTGTGAGACTCTTATAAAAATACATACATTTATATATATATATATATTAAGTATTTATCTGAGATTTCAAATGGCATTAAAAATTTCTCCATATATATTTAGTGAAATATCAAGATGAAATGGTACGTGGAAAAGGAAAGAGAAGCAAGAATAAAAATGAAAGAGGAACATGAGCGGGGGAAATAATGAGAAAGATATCATGCCTCAAGAGGCCATGAAAGAAATTTTATTTTAGAGTTGTGGAGAGAATGTGCTCCTAAGTGTTTTTGGAGAGAAAGTGCTCCAAAGTGTTTTTGATGAGATAGTGCATCAAAATTGACGGTGATGAGAAGTGCATCACAGGCGAAGAGAAAGTGCTTCGTAAATTTAAGATTATGGGGGTGAATGTTGGAATAATCTTAAATTTAGTTATTAATTATTTGTTTATTTAATTATTAGATATTTAGCAATGATTAATTATTAGAGAAAAATATTATTTTAGAATTGTTTAGTAGTGGGGTAGTGGAGTTATGGAGTAAATTATGGACATGTAATTTACCCATTAATTAGTAGTGGTTAGTTTTAGTAATAGTTTGTTTTAATATGTTTGTAAAGCCTATATAATGGCTAGTTTAACTTGAGTTTTATGAGAGGAAAAGAAAATAAGAAATATAGCAGTACATGTAGGTGTCTTTTTTCTCTAAGTTTTTTCAACAGTTCTATAGTTATTTGTTTATACAAAAAGGAGTTAATTTATGTAAATTTAGAAATTTTTTATTTTTTTATTTTGAAAAAATAATATAATATTGAAAGTGCACATATATTTGCCGCTTCTGAAACTAGCACTTGATACAGCAGTTCTTGCTTCTTTTGTAAACTTAATCATAAACGTCAAAACGTTAGTTCTATGAATTAACATATGGAGTGCTCTGGGTTCGTTTGTACTACAAGTTTCTTTTCCCGTTAGAATCAAAACATGTATACGTTTATTCATATAGCAGGTGATTAATCGACTAAAGTTCTCAGTCCCAGTGTTAGAGGAAAGAATAGGACACGGACCATCTGCATTAGGTATTGAAAATGAATAACCAAAAGAAATGTGCAAAAATGCTGAGGAAGGGCCATTTAAGGTGAATCTACTCTAATTCTAAGTCATCGAACTCCAATACTAACCAACTCGAGTCTTTTAGACGAAACCTGAAATATTAAAGAAATGAGCAACGAAGCCCAGGAAGCAACTACCGTTTGACGGCTCAAAATAATATTTTAAATCTTTTTCGAAAACAGAATTTAAACATGCTTGACACATAACACAGATCACACAAAATCACACAAAATCACACATATATTCGATAACAAGGTGAACAAAGATGCACACGATATAATCAATAATCATAATCAAACACATTCTATAATCCACATAATCAAAATTATTAATCAATCAATAAATCTTAATAACAAATTATTATCTTTAGTCCCACGGTCCTAAATCACACCTTATGCCACACTTTGTCAGTGACCGGCATCTTATACTTTATGTCACACTTCCCAAGTGACCGGGTTCTAATTCTTATTCGATAGGTGGCTAGTTCACGTCCCTCGTCAAGTGCAACCAAAGCTTGACAAGGTATCGATGTGTTCCGGAACGTGCGCAAACTAGTTCTAAGTTCTAAGTATCACACTGTCCAGTGATCGGAATCTTATTCTTATACATGATTAAGACTGGGGATTTTCGAAAAATTTATTATCTTATTAATCACACATAACATGGCACGTTACACAATAAATACGGAGCAACGAACAATTACATATATATTCGAAACATGCAATCAAACAAATATTATTCAATAATACGGAGCAATGGATAGTCACTTACAGATACGTAAGCAAATAAGTAATACGGAGCAACGAAAAGTTACTTGCGAAACACGTAAGCAAATAAGTAATATGGAACAACGAGAAGTTACTTGCCTCAATCCCGCAAACAGATAATTTACATTAGAATACACAATCAATCCTTAGCAACCCATCAAAAATGAAACATCTAAAATCTCGATCTTCTCCATGACTCCAATTCTGATCAGATCCTTATTGAGCCTTTTTGACCCTTTAAACGATATTTTATTGGAAAACACAAAACACTAAAGTTGTATAGAACGAAAAGATCTTTCCAAAAAGTCCAGGATCACTGAATTCCAACTTACGATGAATTTACTACGAATTTTACAAAATTGCTGATTTTTGAGTGGAAAAACCCCTACGAATTTTAATGAATAAAAACGAGAAAGACGAAAGGGGTGTATTTATAACGATACAAAACTCTATGTCTTAACCTACAAGTTATCCATATTAGAATCTGATCCAAATTTTAGATCCAATAGTCTAACCCAATTTTAAATCCTAGTCCTTATCTAATTTTAATCATTTTTATTCTATTATTTTTTTATTAATCGAATTCTAAAAAATTACGGGATATTACACGTTCCTCCCAAATGTTTACATTTGGGTTGGATACGAAATTTAAGAAAAATGATAACATAGTAGAAAAAAGTTAAAAAAATGAGTAAAGTAGTGAGACTGATTAATATTATATGTATAAAGTGGGTATAGTGGAAAGAAACGGTTAATATAGTCATTTTAAAAATTATAAAAACTTTACTATTTTTGAAAAAATTTGAAAGGTAAACAATTGGAAGGGATATACCAAAAAAAAATTGTAAACAAATGGACGGGATAGAGAGAATACTTTTTATTAATACTAAATATGCTAACGAGTTTTTATTTTTTATTAATACTAGATGTGCTTCCAAATTTTTAGAAGGAATCAAATTAATTGTGATAGTATGTAAATTTAACAAATTTTTGCTCAAAAACTTTTACTACAAAAGAGAGAGATGAAGGTACTTTAAGCATATCTTCTTTGGATTTACAAACTTTAACAGGACAATGTTGTCCCATAGCGGACAAATGCACAAGGATTAACCAAGTAGTAAAACTAAGCAGTCAACAGTCAACTGGAGCTGCTTGCTGATAAGGGTATTTAATCTAGAATCATTAGGCTAGCTAGTACACCTCGCACCAAGAGCCAGCTACATATTCATAGGTCCACCTGGTGAGTCAAAGTCTAGTGTCTGCCCCCCCCTAAATTGGTCCTCTTCAAGTCCTCTGACCCAATTTTCACGAATCGATATGTTAATAATGTAACTCCTCCTTTTAATTTTGTTAACTACTACTTTGTTAACCTTATATACTCGGGCAATTAGTGTGAGAAATTTAGTACAACACAGGTTATTCTGAAAATACCACACGAATGATAAAGATTTAGGTTGAAATTGGGTACATGATAGCGGAGTCGGCTGAGTTGCATAAATCGGGTGGTCTTTGTGCTGCGTTTGGACCGAATATGCAAGAATTACATTTGGTGGCGGCTGAGTAATAACTACTCGGTCACGGGACGAGGGCTCAAAATTGTCTCAAAAAAGCTCCATTTTATTTAGAGAAAATTACATTTTACATTCTTATATTTGGCCGAAAATCAATTTTATATACCTATTTTCATAAATTGCAGTTTGCATTCCCCTACTTTGAAATCCGCTTCAAGTTTTACCCTTTTTGTCAAATTTTGTCATTTTTTATCCTAATTATTGTCTTCGACAATATATATAATCTATTATTCAAGAGAAAAGATAAAATATATTGTTGGAGACAGCAATTAAAACTAAAAAATTAGGCAAAAAGGGTGCATGTTGAAGCGGATTTCAAAATAAGGGGTTACAGACTACAATTTATAAAAATAGGTATACAAAATTGAGTTTTGACCAAATATAAGGGGTTCAAAATATAATTCTCTCTTTTATTTACGGCAGAAAAAGTTAATGTCCAACCTCTACAAATTACCTGCATATCCTGTATTTATGGAAAGTTCATATGAAGTTCTGTAATCCTTGGAGTCTTCCATGATGGGTTGCAACTTACACATGTTTTTCCTAAGCTTATAAAAACGTTTCCTATTTATGTTAAACACATTTGTTAATATATATTATTGGTTGTTAATATATTTAATTTTGTATTAGTATTAAATATAAAAATTTCATTATATTAAAATAGTCATAAATACGAATACAACAAAATCACTCATAACTATATTTGATATTATAGATTAGACGTAAATTAGTAGTCAATCGCTTATCATCAACGGTACAAAAAGTCAAAACGAGAATAACATTTTGGGATGGGGGAAGTAATAGCTTGTAAGGTTTAATCAACGGGATTTAAATTAGCCCCGAGAGTCCTTTTTCTAAATACCACTTGAATTTTTATATATTCTTGTAATTATCATATTAATCTATCCAATATACATATGTTTCACATACAATAAAACCTCGATAAATTAATACCTTTGGGATAAAAAAAATATATTCATTTGGCGAGATCATTTATTTATCGATTAATGAATATAATATTTATTTATCGATAAATGAATAATAATTCATTTAGATGATATTTTTAGACTTTTTTTTGTAATTATATCATTTTGTATATATTAAGTTCAAATGTACCTGGTAGTTATAACTTTTATGCAAACTTTAATTACATTCATATTTTTAGAATTCTAGATTAGTTGTATATGCATGCATGGAGTAGATCAAGCTATTGTCACTATAAAAAACTACATGCTGCAACATGATCAAAATATTCCAGAAGTGGTGCATACTTTACACAAAATCAAGGATCAGATGCATTTTGGGGGAGGAAAGAAACAATCAACTTTGGAGGCATTTTTTGAAAAAATATGATTTATTAATGTGTTTGAAAATTAGTCATTGAATGAAATGTATTCATGATATATTATATAAATAAAAATATATTATTTGAAATATAATGATTAATTATTTATATTTACATAGGGCCTATAAAGACTTCATTTGTATTTATTCGTTAATGCATTAAGCGAAATTATTCGTTAATCCCATTGGACCAAGTTGGGACCGAAGAAATTTATTCATTAGACGAGATTATTCATTTATCGAACATTCATTTATCGAGGTTCTACTGTATATACTACTTCTATCCCATTATAATATTCCATTTGGTAAATTGTAAGAAGTGGATTATTAGTATTACAATTTGTAAGGTTTCTAAGAATGATGGTATACGACACCTGCACTATTTACATATATTTCGAGATCTTTATAAAATGTAGTTTTATAATATTTTTTTTTAATTTTTTTTTGAATAAAAATTTAAATATACAACTTTTATTCAAAAAAATTTTGAAAAAATATTATAGAATTATACTTTAAACGAGTATTGAAAAACGTATCAAAAAGTGATCGTATAGAATTCAATAGGACAGATGCAGTATTCAGGACGTAATCCAGATACGTTGGTGTCGTCACCATGACATAAGATTGCCTTGAAAGCTGCTCGAGAATGGGACATTGTGCAAGAAGAATGTAGAGTGGGTTGTACCAGGGCTGAGCAAAACCGAACCGAAACCGAAAAACCGAACCGAACCGGTAAAATTCGGTTCGGTTTGATTTAAGTTTTTTTGAAAATTTCGGTTATTTCGATTTTTCGGTTTTAATCGAAATAAAATCGGTTCGGTTCGGTTTTCAAAATATTAATTCAGTTTTAACCGAATTAACAGAATAGTATAAATATATATTTTTGAATAATATTTTTATATATAATATATTATAGATAATTTTAGATACAGACTATACTTGTGATTGTGAGCAGTGACTAACAGCCTGCCAGGGAGGGATCCTATTTCAATAATTCCTAAATTCCTAACCTAAGTCTTAAATACCTAATAATATAAATATATATTTCGAGGTATGATTTTCAATCTGATGTATGATTTCTGTCTCTGCTGTTATCTGTTGTCTGCATAAAGTTTACTGTTATGCTCATGTTCTGGAAATTACGTATGTTGTTGTATTATCAGTAATCCTTTAAACTAGAAATTATCCTGTTCTGGAAATTTTACAGTCATGCAGAAATATAATTTTTTTAAATATTTCGGTTAACCAAACTGAACCGAATAAACCGAAATATTTCGGTCCGGTTTTCGGTTCGGTTTATACAGAATTTCGGTTTGGTTTGGTTATGAAATAATCAACAATTCGGTTTTCGGTTAATTCAGTTCGGTTCGGTTTCTGATCGAACCGACCGAATACTCAGCCCTAGGTTGTACTGTGCATTGTGACCTGCAGGACAAAACTCCCTAAATGAGTAAATGTCATTAGTAGGAGATGAATAACCTTTAATGTCATTTTAGGAAAAGATAACCCCAAATGTTAATTCAGAATGTGATTTCATTCGTCGTTTATATACATATGCTAAAAACGCACTGTGTAGTCTGTTTTCATTTTTTTAAAAAAATTTAAAACGTAACTTCAAAACATGAATTTGGTGCAAAAACTCGATTTGGACGTCTGTTTTCCTTTTTTTTATTATTATTATTTTTGAAAGATTTAAAACGACATTTCATTTGTCGTTTTAGAGTTTAACGTTAGTTCAACTAACGATTTTCATTTTTTAAAATTTTTTTAACCTAAATTACTAAATAATGTTATGTTTTCAAACTTAAAAATGTTATTTTAAGGGTATTGTATTCGTATTTTATTCATATATATAAATATTTTAATATTTCAAAACCCATATTGGGAATTACGAACCCAAAAATATTAAAAAAATGGGCTCTAATTTAACAATTTTTAACATTTTGGGGTTCAACAAATCCCTGGGTTTTAGAAATACTAAAAAATAAATCAATAAAATGTACAGGCCCTAAGAATCAAATTCTAGTTATTAATCATTTTTAATATTTCGGATTTATCAATTTTCAATTTGAATTTTAAAAATATTAAAATATTTATAGATATGAGTAAAATACGAATAAAAACATGGCTTAAAATAACGTGTTAAACTTAGAAACATAATAATATCTAGATTTTTTGGTAAAAAAAATAAAAAAATGTAAAACAAAATTTCAATTTGAAAAACGGAGGACGCGGTTTCGTTTTCAATGTTGAAAAATAAAAAATATATATAAAACGGGACACGTAATTTATTTTTTGTTAAAATGGAAAAACGGAAAGCGAGACTCCGTCTTAAAGTGATATTTGAGATCATTTTTTTTTCAAAATGACATTTAGGATTATTCCCTCCAAATAGTGAAATTTGTGGCCAATACAATACACGCCCTAACAACAATTATGAACACACTTGCATCACATGTTGTTTTCTATAAAATAAATTTAATAATTGTAACTGATATCCCATTAGAGAGAAGAAAAAATAATTTTAATGCAATTTGAATGATTTGATTTCACTAAAAATGACTACGATATTTGAATTTTAATTTATCAAAGCTTTAATAACAGTGGTATTGAGTTCATGGAAGAAGATAAAGATATAACAACTAAAATGCCCTTGAAAAAGTTTACCATGTTACTTAGCCAGACTTGACGGGAGCACACACTGTAGAACCTTTATTTATATATATCAGAGAAACAAAATATGAACCTGAGAAGGGAGAACAAAACTAGCGTGATATTCTATTTTCTTAATGCAGAAGTAATACAAATAAATAGAAAGTGAACAACTAGAGTGGCTAAAAACAAGGGCCACGTTGAAAACTAACTCTCCTAATGCAACTACACGTCTGAGACTTATTCCTTCAGTTCCTACATTAACTCCACGACACAAAAGACCAGCTCAACAATCTAACTGATACATGACTATTACAAATAAACAAAATAATTTATTTAAAACAATTAAACAAATAAAACAATTAAAACAAGTTTAAGATTATTTTTCCAACATTCACCCCCATAATTTTAAACTTATGAAGCACTTCTCTTTTTTTTGTGATGCACTTCTCACCACCATCCCTTCATTTAGTGATGCACTTCTCACCACTATCAAGTTTGATGCACTTCTCATCAAAAACAATTTTGGAGTACTTCTCTCGAGGGTGCACTTCTCACCTACAACTCTACAGGAGTGGTTCTCCCTCGATCAAATGTGCCATGTCTTCTTCGTCCATTTGGAATCTACAATTCTTTGCCAGATGCCCGTATCTTTTACATTTGAAACATTGTAGCTTTCTTTTGTGCCAACAGTCTTTTTCTTCATGACCCATCTTATGATAATGGTTGCATTGAACTTTGTTGCATGTGCCTTTTGAGGATGAAATTTTAGCTAATATGAGTCCCTCATTTTTTCCTCCAATTTCTTCCTCCCTCATTGATCTCCTTTGGTCCACGGCGTGAAGTGAATTGATCAATTATGAAACAATTAATTTTGAGAGATCTCTAGTATATTCAATTGAGGAAATTTTAGTTTCATACCTCTCGGGAAGAGTCACTAAAAGTTTGTCCACAACTCTTTGACTTGAGAAGCCTCCACCAAGTAATTTGATTTGGTTAACGATGGACATCAACCTACTCCCATATTCCTTGACGCCTTCTTTACTTTTCATTCTCATCATCTCAAACTCTCTCTTGAGGTTCAGAATTTGCATCAGTTTGGTTTGTTGGTTGCCTAATTCTTTCATAATTTTTGTCCATGCTTCTTTAGAAGTATCACAACCCATAATAGTAGTAAAGATCTCTTCCGACACAGCCGAATGTAGACATGAAAGTGTCTTTGCTTCTCTTGCCACTTCTTCATCACGTTTTTTGATTTGGGCTGCTGTTGGATTTTGTGGAAGAGGGATTGACTCAACATCACTCTCAATTGCTTCCCACAAACTCATAGCTTTTAAATATGATTTCATTTTGATAGCCCATGAATTATAATGATCTCCTTTGAATAATGGAATAGAGACTGAGAAGTTGTTTGATGCCATGGAATATGAAGGAATATATATATATATGTGTGTGTGTATTTTATAAGTGTCTCACAAGCCCTAGAACATATAGTTCTGATGCCAAGTGTAGAACCTTTATTTATATATAACAGATAAACAAAATATGAACCTGAGAAGGGAGAACAAAACTAGCGTGCTATTATATTTTCTTAATGCAGAAGTAATACAAATAAATAGAAAGTGAACAACTAAAGTGGCTAAAAACAAGGATCACGTTGAAAACTAACTCTCCTAATGAACAACTAAAGTGGCTAAAAACAAGGACCACGTTGAAAACTAACTCTCCTAATGCAACTACACGTCTGAGACTTATTCCTTCAGTTTCTACATTAACTACACGACACAAAAGACCAGCTCGATAATCTAATTGATGCCTGACTATTACAAATAAATAAAACAATTTATTTAAAACAATTTATTTAAAACAATTAAATAAATAAAATAATTAAAACAAGTTTAAGATTATTTTTCCAACACACACTTCGTACAAAAATCAGGAGTCTAATATAGTAAGTGGTAGCTTAAGAAGTCAAATGTCTGGACTGATCTAACATCCAAAATGCAGAGTATAAGAAATACACTTTACTTTACTCATGAGAATATTGTTACTACTGAATAAATAAAACAAGAACCAGTAGGGGCGTAACCCAGAAAATAAATCTAGTGGGGCCAAAATTTTAAAAAATTCAATAACTTCAATAATTTGTAAAGAAATTGTATTTGAGTGGGATCGAAATGATAATATTTTATAAAAATTTCAATTAAAATATATTCGATAACCAGCCTATACATTTGATAATTCCCAGTCTTATGAGTTTTGATTTAGCAACAAAAAAAGGAGTTGAGCAAAAAATGTGAGAACGTTTTAGTGTTTGAGCTAGACTTGCCAGTCCAAATCCATAACATGTACTAGCTTTTCCATGAACTCTTCTCAAGCCATTTGCAGTTGCATCTCTTCCGAATTCAAAGTGATTTGCGGTTACACTTCTTCAATACATATAAAAATTGGCACTTGACATGCTTTCAGAAAAACATGTTTCATACATAAAGAATGGCATAGAGGTAGTGATCAGGGACCACAGATATTCCAGCAGCAAGGGGTAGAAATCAATTGGCTCTGCGACTATGTCTTGATTGCCATGCATCATTGTCCTCAAATTTTACATTTACAAAGCTATTATTACCTATTATCTTTCCCAAAATAAAAGTCCCTTTGACATTTCACTCATCTTTTAAATAAATAAAAAAGATAGTTTTACAAAATATTTTTTAATTTTTTTGTTTCTGAATAAAAGTGAATATATTAAATTTTAATTCATTTTTTTTTAAAAAAATACACTGGACTATGACTTTTGTACACGTTAAAGTACGTGTAAAATATTCAAAGAAAATTATATTTTAGGACGAAGGGAGTTAAAAATACATTTTTAACTTTTGTTTAATATGATAAGTACTCAAGTACTAATATTTAAAAACCTATGCCATATAATAAGAGAAAAATATCTATAATTATGATGTCAGACACCACAAATAGAAACTACTCCCTCCATCACAGCCATTCACCTACAAATGGAATAGTCATGAAAAACAAGAAACATATTAAAAAAATTACTTTTAGTAAGGCGGTGGAACGAGAAAAAAAGAAAATGTGTAATTTAGTGAATAAATATAAAAAAATAGAGTAAAGTGGTGGAATCATAAATTTTAAACTTTTATTTAAAAAAAATAATTAACGAAAATATATGGTCAATACACTTAAAACAACTATATTTGGATGGGGAGTTGGAAATGGGTGGGTTGGGGCTGATAAAATCCCCGGAAAAAAAATTTAAAGCAGGGGTTGGATTTGCGGGAGTTCTATAGAGGTTGGAGAAGGCTGTTTCTTAATTTAAAAATTAGCAATTTCCAACACCCGATCTGGGGTGTTAGTTGTGGTAGCGTACTTTTTTTCGCAGCTCAATTTTATTACTTTCTCTCCTGCATACATCTACACCTATACTATCTCTCTTCTCTCTCCCTCGCCTTCTCCTCTCACTCTTTCCCCTTTCTCTCTCCCAACTTTCACACAACAAATACATATAAATTGAATTCTTCTTCTATGTAATTTGAATTCATATTCTATTTGATTCTGTAATTATATAAAACTAGTTTGTTTATAATTATATAATATTTAATGATATTTTTTCTAGCCCAATATTAGACATTGCCAAATATCTTTTGGAGCAATATTGTAAAACTTGTTCAAGTGCATGAAAAAATTGTGTAAGTTTTTTTGTCAATTTCTTTAATTATGAGATCTGCTTTTTTTGTCAATTTCTTTAATTATGAGATCTGCTTTAGCAGTGATCTTGAATTCAACTTCTAGTTTTTTCTTTAAATTTTTTATGAAAAACTACATTAACACTATGGATTTGTTTGACTACGAGTGCAAGAGATGTTACTTTCATAAGCCATATAAATCCATATATGCAATGTGAATCTTGACTAGTAAATTTTTACAGGCTTTTCTTATCAAAATTTTTAATTTGAATCGAATTAACAAAATAATAGAAATTTATTAAATATAGTAGTAATTTTAATTTTGCATTAATTTAAATTTTGAATTTTTCTTATATAATTTATTCATTTTGGTTATAATCTTATCTAAAATTGAAATATTTCAATTGTAAATATTCGTTAATTTTTCTCAAATTTAAATAAAAACCTTATTTTTTAAAAAATTTTAAAACTTTGGATGCAAGTCTAATTTTATTTTGATTTATATATAAAAGAACATATTATCTAACCTTCACTCATAACCCTCTAATCCAAATGAGGTAAGGATTAAAACCCTTATTCATCAACCCTCACATCCACATAAGATAGGCGTTCATCTAATCTAACCCAATATATTCCATCCTAACATCTCCTTCTCAACCCCCTATCCAAATAAAGCCTTAATTTATGTGCAAAATTCAAACTAAACAAGTAAATTGTGGAAGGTATAATAGAAAAGATAATGAATTGAAAATTTCGCTAACCAAAAAGCACATAATTTGAAAGGTCAAAGATCACACAAGCCAAAATATTTACTACGGTGAAAAGTAGAGATGTAACTAGAGTCGGGCGGCTCACAAGCTCTCCCGGATGGAACTGGTTTAACTACGCTCGACTCGGCTCGTTTAACTAAACGATCTAAGTTCAGATAAAGGTTCTTAAACGAGTCAGATTGACTCGATTCGTAAAATTAAATTAGCCGAGTTCGGGTAGAGGTTTCGATTCGATTAAGTGTAAAATTAAACCCCGCCCCCCAACTCGTTAAAATCGGCACGTTTAGTCAAACGAGCCGGCTCCACTCGACTCGTGAAATTAAATGACTCAAGTTCGGACAAAGGTCTAGCTTCAATTTAGTTAAACGAGTCGAGTTCGTGAAATTCGACCTAATTCAATATAATTTTGATACTTTTTAATGGACATGGTAATAATTATTTAATCTTTCTCCATCATTTATATTAATAGATAATGTGACAAGGAATGCATCCTTCATTTCAAATATAAAATCAAATATGTATATTGCATCTAAGTATGACACCCCATATAATTGAGTTTTTCTTCATAGCCGGTGTTATAAATAGCAGGAGTCTCAATCAATAGAGAACTTTTTATATAGTGAACCATAAAGAACCCAATCTCAGCCATCCAATTTTTTAATGGCCCATATTAAGTGGCAGTTTTGTAATTAAATGATACTTCAAGCCTAATTTCAAAAAAGTAAAAACTAACCAACCCACTACTTTTAATAACGGTTTGTACAGACACATTAAACAACACTACACACACAGACACGCTGAAAAGTTGAAATCTAGAACAAGGAAGGAGATGAATAACATATGAAGACACATGAATTAGAAAGAAATCATCAAATCGAGCCTCATAATCGATGATTTCATCTAAAAGAGCTCTGTAAGTAGATCTATTTTATCTTTAATCGAATATTATCAGGAATTTGAGAATATATAGATCAATCTCAGATGTATAATTCATTTTTCAGGTAGATTTGAAGGATGAATTCAACTTCAATGAAGTTTAATCGTATAGGTAAGGTTTGTATTTATTTAACAATATATTTAAAGTTTCTAAAGTAGAATATAATTTTTTGTAGTTGTTGACTTGAGTTCAAGCTTTTAGATAGATTATACAGAAGAAATATTTATAAAACTGACTTAGATTAAAATGCATGTCAATTTATGTTATAGGTTTTTTGATTTTTATTCCACGGTAGAAGCAAAATCAGTGTGGTTAAATCACTTGTTTGTAGAGTAGATTATGTATGTTAGTTTCAGATTCTACTGAAAATATTGATTCCACGGTAGAAGCAAAATTTGTGTGTTAGAATCACTTGTTTGTAGAGTAGATTCTATTTATTAGTTTTAGATTCTACTGAAGATATTGATTCCACGGTTGAAGCAACGTATGTGCGTTTAAAACACTTATTTGTAGAGTAGATTCTATATGTTTATTTTCGATTCTACTGAAGATATGAATTCTACAGTAGAATACATCTATTCTATAAAGGATTAAAAAGCACTTATAGAAAAATCCAGTGATTTAGCGTTATTTTTAAAACACAACATATTTTAGTCTTATAATTCTGTATCAGAAGTAGAGAAGTGTGTTTTTTGTTTTTAGATTTTGAATCAGTATTTATGATTCTGCATAAAAATGAAGTTACTAAAATGGATGGAATTCAAGATTTGGAAGTGTTATTCATCATAGTTGAGTATTCCCTGCCTCGGTGGCTAACTAAAATACCCTAATCTCAAGAACTATGTTAACTCTCCTGGTGCTAGAAAGACTGCCAGTTCTTGCGGTGTTGCCATTTTGTGTTGAACTTAATTCTGCTCTGTAATATGTACTGAAAATAATTATACTCCTATTAGTACTGCCATGCACTTTGTTCCCGATTTCTATCATTTAATCAATAAGCTAGCTATTTGATGTGACTAGCTTTTATGCAATGTTATTTTAAGATCTGGTAAGTTAATTAATAGTATGAAAAAAAATCTAAGTATGCTGATTTTACTAATTAGCGGTATGCTCTTAACTCGGATACAAAAAACTAATGATCTTTCATATAAATATCAATTTAATGATTCTTGCCGTTATTGTTTCTTTGAATGTAATTGTTTCATCACGAATTTCTCTGCAAGAGAAAGATAATTTTGTCCAGTAACACTGTTACTCCAGATTTAATTACTTCATGTAAAAATATATCGAGGAGGAGAAATATTGATGTTTTAAGCCCAAGTTCTAATTAATTAGCCGAGTTCTTATAGATTTTGCTTCGTATTTCTCTTAAGTTCAAATACAGATAATGAGTATAATGAGGCTGGTGAGTTATAAAGATTTTGCTTCGTATTTCTCTTAAGTCCACCTTGAAGCTTGATTATTAGACTATCTAAGACCTTTAAGTGTTCACAGATAATTATGTCGACATTATTTAGCAGTAAAAATCTTCCCTATTTGAATAGTAACAACGATATCATTCACAAATTGAAGTAGCTAAAAGGTCTGAATTTGGTACGATATCATTCACAAATTGAAGTAGCTAAAAGGTCTGAATTTGGTAACATACTTGCTACATTGTCATTAACGATTAAATCATTAGTATGTTGCTTTATTATTTATGTAATTTTAAATGACAATTTGTTAACTCTTTTGAATGTGTTTTGCACATGCTATTGATATTTTAACCATTCAAAATTAAGATATTTATAACATGCAGTATATATATTGTTAAAATTTCAGGTACTCATTCAAGTAGCAGAAACAAAGTAGCAGAAATGAAGTCAAAAAATAAAAATTATGGATCTAGCAAATCAAAAATGAAACGGAAAATGAGAAACATAGTAGGATATCTAAGCACAAACAATTTTGATCAATACATAAGGTAATTATTTTAAATTGTATAACTATCAATTCTTAATCAACTTAATATAGCTCTACGATAATTCACTTGTGTTGCATTTATAAATACATCAGGATTTATATCATTGGTATAAAATTGTTGATAATAATATATTTGGCCATTTATAGGGGTATGTGGCAAAAACACTACCGATTGACAAA
The DNA here is from genome assembly GCF_009905375.1 of Apium graveolens. NCBI lineage: Eukaryota > Viridiplantae > Streptophyta > Magnoliopsida > Apiales > Apiaceae > Apium > Apium graveolens. The sequence continues at coordinate 208,911,377 of NC_133656.1, forward strand.
ATAGGAGAATGTATTTTTCTGGACCCTCTGTGGTTCAGAAAATATATGTTGAACAATGGTGATTCTAGGAAAAAAGTATTGAGATACATATCAAAGGAGAAAGTGTCCGGAAAAAAGATTTTTTTTTTGTTCCAATGTGTGAAGGGTATGTAAAACAATCTTCAAAAATAATATTAGAAAAACTGTAATTTTAATAAATTTTTATATATTTTTCATTACAGGAGCCACTGGAATTTGCTCATATTATGTTATTTTGGTGAAACACTGGAATCCAAAAGAAGTTCATGTTTGTTGTTGTTAGATTCACTAAAGTCAACCATTTCACATAGACTAAAAGCAAAACTTCAAAAGTATGACCCCTACTCTGTTTTTTGACTTCATCTAATCATAAATGTAATGCTTTATCATATCAGACAATAAAAGTAATCTAACAAAATATTATTTAATATATAGGTTTGTCCAAGACATTTTGAAACAGGAGGAAAGAGAAGAAACACATGAAGTTCTAAAGTATCCATTTCATATTACCAAAGTCCCGCAACAGAAGGATGACTCTAAATGTGGTTACTATGTTTTGTACTACATTTACAAATTTCTAATCTCATGTCCAAAGCATTACAATTTCCAAGAACATTATCCAGGATTTGTAAGTATAATATACTTTATATTTTTTTAATTTGTTCGATTACATGCACTTATTTAACTGTTTGTTCTCATTTGGTTATTAATAGATGAATGAGAACTGGTTCACGAGTGATGATGTAGATGAGTTTTCTTCAAAACTACCATCAATGTGTGAGACTATGGTGAATGAATCCAACTGTAGAAATGAAGAAGATAATGACATTGAAATAATCATTGTTACAGACTTTTCAAGAGAAAAAGAAGAGAATGGTGAGAAGAGTACATTAGAAGTTCCATTGAATTCTCTAGTTTGCAATATGTAGCCAACCGATGCACTTCAGGCGTTATGTATATATACTTCCAAAAGTTCTCAAGAAAAGCTGACACCATTTGCAAAAACAGGTAAACATCAATTTTTTCAAAATTTAAACTCGTAAAAGCTATGAAAAGTATACAACTAGCTACCTATCTAGTTGTACACTTATAAATTTTAAAAAAAAATTGTAACCTAAGTGGTAATGCATATAGGTACTTTGCATGATGGTATCTTGCATGGACTATCTCAGTCTCAAATACCAACAAATATTGATCAGATTAAAGTCAATGAAGACTCTGTGAAAGAGATTAACAAGTCTGCTTTTGAGCATAAGGTAAAGAAAATCAAAATCAAAACAAGGGCACGTCGAAAACTTTCTGATGAGGTTAGTCTCACAATCATTTTTATTAATATCTTTGCTAACACAAAATTGTGTTGTACTAGTATATAACTAATCCAATTTTTATTGTAGAATAATGTAATATCCCGTAATTTTTAGAATAAGAATAATAATTGAATAATAGAATAAAAATATATTAAAATTAGAAAAGGACTAGGATTTAAAATTGGATTAGACTAATGGACCTAAAATTTGGATCCAATTCTATTATGGATAACTTGTAGATAAAGATATAGGGTTTGGTATCGTTATAAATACACCATATTCGTCTTCCTCGTTTTTAATATAAAAATTCGTAGGGCTCTTCTCAGCAAAAATCAGCTGTCTTGTAAAATTCGTAGAAAATTCATCGTAAGTCGGAATTCAGTGATTCTGGACTTTTCGGAGAGGTCTTTTCGTTATCTTCAACTTTCGTGTTTCGTATTTTCTAATATAACGTCGTTTAGTAGGTCAAAAAGGCTATATTCAGATCTGGTCAGATTTTAAGGTAAGTTTTCGATCGATCTTACTAGTGTTTTCAAAATTGTGTATTATGCGTGTATATTTGATTATCAAAAAAATGGGCTAAGTGATGATATTTTTTAAAGTATTATGTGTTACAAGTATACGTATTGTTGTATCTCTGTGGTGTCTAGATGATAATTCTGAATCTTTGATTTGTGCCATGGTTTGTGAAAATATCGAATAAGAACTTAGGACCGCAGTCACCGGATTGTAGTGACAGTTTTCAGAAAATTTAGGACCGTTATCACCGGGTTGTAGTGGTCTTGGCATGAATTATGGATTTTGAATTATTGTTGTTTATGTGCTATGTGTATCGAATAAGAATAAGAATGTGTATCGAAAGTGTTTGTTTCGTATATCGTATCGTATAGATTATCGTATTTTGTTATATGTGTGTGTGTTACTTGGCCTACTAGTTGGATCGATTGGTCTCTTGCTGGGCTGTATAGCTCATTCTTACAATTTCAGGTTTCGCCTAAGAGTTCGAGTTGGATAGCATTGGAGTTCGAGGATCTTAGTATGGGAGTAGATTGACTTTTGGACCGCTTCCGTTAGCTGCGCTTTTGTAATAGACACCTTTGTAATAGATTTTCGTATTAGTAAATTGTATTTTGTATTAGTTTTGATTTAGAATTAATCGTCCGGGAGTGCGGGCCGTTACAGTTGGTATCAGAGCAGGCTGTCTTTTGGAGTGTATTAGGTATGTGACTAGTACATTCCCTAGGATTCGATCTTGTGGACCATAGTTTGACCTTTGGTAGATCAGGGGGTAGATGTGGTAGATGTGTCTCGAACTTTAGGATTGTTGTGAATTTGGGGACCAAATTCTTTTTAAGGAGGGTAGTATGTAATATCCCGTAATTTTTAGAATAAGAATAATAATTGAATAATAGAATAAAAATATATTAAAATTAGAAAAGGACTAGGATTTAAAATTGGATTAGACTAATGGGCCTAAAATTTGGATCCAATTCTATTATGGATAACTTGTAGATAAAGATATAGGGTTTGGTATCGTTATAAATACACCATATTCGTCTTCCTCGTTTTTAATATAAAAATTCGTAGGGCTCTTCTCAGCAAAAATCAGCTGTCTTGTAAAATTCGTAGAAAATTCATCGTAAGTCGGAATTCAGTGATTCTGGACTTTTCGGAGGGGTCTTTTCGTTATCTTCAACTTTCGTGTTTCGTATTTTCTAATATAACGTCGTTTAGTAGGTCAAAAAGGCTATATTCAGATTTGGTCAGATTTTAAGGTAAGTTTTCGATCGATCTTACTAGTGTTTTCAAAATTGTGTATTATGCGTGTATATTTGATTATCAAAAAAATGGGCTAAGTGATGATATTTTTTAAAGTATTATGTGTTACAAGTATACGTATTGTTGTATCTCTGTGGTGTCTAGATGATAATTCTGAATCTTTGATTTGTGCCATGGTTTGTGAAAATATCGAATAAGAACTTAGGACCGCAGTCACCGGATTGTAGTGACAGTTTTCAGAAAATTTAGGACCGTTATCACCGGGTTGTAGTGGTCTTGGCATGAATTATGGATTTTGAATTATTGTTGTTTATGTGCTATGTGTATCGAATAAGAATAAGAATGTGTATCGAAAGTGTTTGTTTCGTATATCGTATCGTATAGATTATCGTATTTTGTTATATGTGTGTGTGTTACTTGGCCTACTAGTTGGATCGATTGGTCTCTTGCTGGGCTGTATAGCTCATTCTTACAATTTCAGGTTTCGCCTAAGAGTTCGAGTTGGATAGCATTGGAGTTCGAGGATCTTAGTATGGGAGTAGATTGACTTTTGGACCGCTTCCGTTAGCTGCGCTTTTGTAATAGACACCTTTGTAATAGATTTTCGTATTAGTAAATTGTATTTTGTATTAGTTTTGATTTAGAATTAATCGTCCGGGAGTGCGGGCCGTTACAGATAATGACATTAAAGAACAACAGTTTGCATTACATGAAGGAGCAATATCATCAATTCTGAAAAATGGAAAACAAGTTACTGGAGCTGAAGATATAAATAGTGATGGGGAAGAAAATAAACATGCCCCAAGTGATAAAGAAACTGAACATGAAGATGATAAAGAAAATGAAGAACAAGAAAAGTCAATGAAATTTGATAATCGATTGGACAACAAGGTAAATAGATTCTCTAGTTATATACATTTTTCGATTAATCTGTTTAAATTGTATGAGGTTCACTTACAGTTATTAAATTTAACAGGACCGAAGAAAGAAAAAAAAAGAAAAATAACAGGGCAACTTCAGTTGGTACAATGGAAAAACGAAGATCACCAAGGCTGACGGTAGCAAGCCCAAAATCAGATAATGAAGAAAGAAAATATCAAGTAAAATATATCTCTATATTAATATATTTTTCCATGGTTATTTTACCAGAAGGTCTAACACCAAAGCATTCTTGTAGAATATCATCTCTTGAAACACCACGACTCTGAAATTTATCATCAATGCTGATTTTTAAAGACCTCATTCCCTCCAACATAAAATTCAATCCTCTAATATCATTTGAAACACTCCCAAAACAGCCTTGAAACTCTGTCCATATTTTCTTTGATGTATCTCTAATAATAACACCATTGTTATTCTTTATCTCATTTCCAAACTTCAATTTTGAAAACCTTTTTCTCTGCATTTCTCATCCACTGAGTAGAGAAATATTGATGCGGTATTCTTTCCACGCCCCAAATCCCTAAAATATAAAAACAATGTCTACAAAGATAACCGACTCTTGTAAATAGTTTACAAGAACAATTAACTTCATTCTTCGCAAAATTTAATTCAACTTCTAAGTATTTTTCATCAAAACTTTTATCTCGAACAACATATTTACTCACACCATCAGATACAGTTGGTTGGCTTGCCAAACTAATATGAAAACAACTTGATTTAATCTGCTTCTGAACCTTATAGAAGATGGTATGAGTGTATTGATGAGATGCATGCTTCTCACTTTGTTTTTCTGTCACACATTGTGGAACACATGTGTCTCCATCATTAAGTTTTTAATTTCATGAATCTGTTTGTCGATTGCACACTTATAACACATATAGAATTTAGAAAGCGTGTCTCATTTCTGGACTAAGTGATTAAAGTAGAAATTGGTACTTTCTGACCTTGACCTGGTTCTAAGTAGTGCTCCCATTGGCTTGTCCCGGAAAAAAGCAAGAATCCACGATTTTCTAATTGCATATATATCTTTCAACCATAAATGCTCACTCAATCCAAATTCATTCAACACAGAATTCCATCCTTGCTCAAATTCGGCTACTGTCAAATGTGATGACCAGACAAATTTGTTTAGTTTGTCCATAAATCCAGATTCATCACAAAATACAGGTCCAGCCTATAAAAAAAGGAAAAAGCAAAAGTCAGAATACAGAGTACAAATAACAAATGATAGGAAATTAAGAATCACAAAAACAAGAATTGAAAATTAATGACTATTAAAAAAGAAATAAAACTATACACATATTATTATTTTTTTTTAAAATTAACACAAAATATAATAAGCACAATATACTGATGATAAATGTAAGAAAGAAAAGAAATAAAAATAATGCATTAAATGTAGGGAACACTTAATATAATTTTATTAAGATGACAAAATTTAAATTGTAGAAGTTCACGTGCATGCAAACTAAACATGAATGATCAGTTAATTGCAACTTTTAATAGAAGCAGAATATACCTTGGCCGAAAACTTCTGCATTATATGCCACATATAGAATCGATGAAAAGAACTAGAAAATATTTTAGAAATTGCAACTTTCATGGTAGGGCACTGATCAGTGATTATGCACTTTGGTGGAAGAGGAAAAACTTTAAGCAACATCTCACAGGACCACGTAAAATTACTCCCATTCTCACTATTAAGAAAAGCAGAGGCAAATGTACAACTCTTCCAATGATTGTTGTTATGCCTTATTTTGGCATATCCTAATTATCTCCAAATTTTCTAATATTATTAATTATTAATTATAACTTAATGCGCAAGTTTTATCCTCTCTCTGAAATGAGGAAGAATCAATCACAATCAATTAATTACGGAAAATATCTCGAAACAATATCTTTCAAATCAAAAAAGAAATCACAACGCTCAGATTAAACCAAATAAAATCGGTAATTAGCACATTAACGAAACTTATCCCTAAAGTCTCTCAGGGATAGACCCGAATTTCACAGAACTGCGTAGGCTTGATCCAATATAAATTGGTACGCAGGCATCTTGACAAAGGGATCCGATACATCGAGACAAATCGAGGCACCTTCCAAGTCCAGTCACCCTATTTTTTATAAACCCTAATCCCCGAAAAATAATCACATTCATAAGAATTATGCTCTACTATTTCAGCAACCTCCGATTTTGTGTTGTTACGAAATTTCTCCAACAACATTTGGCTTTAGAAGGAGGGGCTTTTAATTATCCAATGGAGGACGGATAAGTTTTTACAAAATATGGGGGTAAAATATTTAGATAGGGGCTCGACGGAGACGAAAGTAAACTTAAATTGCGAGGCGGCTGCGGGCTACAACAACGGCGGTGGCTACAAATTGGTGATTGTAGTGCCAACCACATGAATTGCAAGGGAGTGGTAGCCATGTAAAAATAAAAGTCAAAGTTACAAAAAAGTTTAATCATATAAGTTTGGATACTCACCGTGGTGGAAAAGAAATTAAAAATAATATAAAAAAAAATCTAAGGACATGGTAATTTGTTTCCAAGGCAGCATATTCATATCACGAGGACCTGATTAAAACAGATGATAACGGGCCTACAAAGATTAAAAGTGGACGCCGGAAAGCAAACTGGCAACGTGCCCGGCGGTAGAAGTGTTTCGTAAATATAAAAAGATAAGTTTTTATTTTCTTATTTCAATTTTTTTCAAATTAAATATTATGTCATGCATGCATAAATTCTATATTGTTAAATATAATTTATGCAGAAAAATATTAAAAATACGTGTGAGTAATATTTTATAATGCTTGTAAAATAATTACGGAAATCTAATCTTGGACGACACATATATTTTTAAAAATATCGTACGAGATATTTATTTTGAAGATTTTGAATATTTAGAAGATCGTACGAGATGCATCTTTCTAAAAAAATAAATATTTATGCGAAATGCATAATTTTAAATAAAAGTGTTTTACAGAAAAACATTATTTTTGAAGAAAATAAATATCGCGACATTTATAAAATGACATATTTATTCTTGCGTTTGGATTGTGTTTTAAATATTTTTCATATACCTACGTGATAATACATATATGTCAAAAATATTTCAAACTTGCAAACTGAAATTGTCAAGTAGGGTAGCCTCGGCAACCTGTAAGTCCTACAATGCTACACATTTAAGTAAAGAAGTCAGCGACCCTCTGGATTATACAAGGCCCTACTTTCTCAGGAGAACAAGGGTAAAACTTACATTATTCAAAGGTCCTACTCTCGAAAGTAGAGTTTAGGATACTCTACTTTATTGAAGGTCCCATCAACCAAATTGGGGGCTCGAACGAAGATATATCCTTAAGAGGAGTCAACGACACTTGAACAGTGTGTACGCCAATTCGGGCTATATACAAAATGCCAAGGTCCTAATTTGACAATAAAGACTGCAATGGATTTCAAAAAGATATTACTTATACTCGCACTTTTGAAAACCTTGGAAAAAAATATATCCTATATTGGTTTCTCGCACGATGTCATACTTGCACTTACATACAAATTATGAGCAATGTAGTGCTCCATATGATTTAATGATATATTATTTTCAATTTTTCCCTGTGACTCGGGAAATTTGGAAGCTCGAAGAATTTTAGTTCTCCACTGCGGCAAGCTACATTGAAGAACTGGGGGGCTAGTTGTTATGCCACATTTTGGCATATCCTAATTATCTCCAAATTTTCTAATATTATTAATTATTAATTCCGATTAATAATTATAACTTTATGCGCAAGTTTTATCCTCTCTCTGACATGAGGAAGAATCAATCACAATCAATTAATTACGGAAAATATCTCGAAACGATATCTTTCAAATCAAAAAAGATATCACAACGCTCAGATTAAACCAAAAAAAATCGGTAATTAGCACATTAACAAAAATAATCCCTAAAGTCTCTCAGGGATAGGCCCGAATTTTACAAAACTGCGTAGGCTTGATCCAATATAAATTGGTACGCATACATCTTGGCAAAGGGATTCGATACATCGAGACAAATCGAGACACTTTCCAAGTCCAGCCACCCTATTTTTTATAAACCCTAATCCCCGAAAAATAGCCACATTCATAAGAATTACGCTCTACTATTTCAGCAACCTCTGATTTCGTGTTGTTACGAAATTCCTCCAACAACATTTAGTTGTTATGCACAAATATGGACATGGGCTCTAAACAGGCCCATTACAAGAATTATTAATAATATCGGGTTTAATAAACAAGCTCAAGAATATGGAAGAGCTATCCTAATTTGTATATGGATCGGGATCATGTACCGTATATTGACCAAGACTTCGCATGATGACACATGAGAATATATAAAGGATGATAGTCATGTTCACCTCTTACTAGAAGATGCCACATGTCCACCTCTCACTAGGAGGTGACGCCTTTCCATCTCGTACTAGGAAGTGAGTCATGTCTGCCTCTCCAACAGGAAGGGGGCATGTCCACATCTTACTAGGAGGTGAATCCTGCCCTCCTCTTACAAGAAAGTGAGTCCTGCCCTCCTCTTACTAGGAGGTGAGTCTTATCCGCCTCTCCAGCAGTAAGGGGGTCATGTGCACCTCTCAACAAGACTGGAGTCTTGTCCACCTCTCAATCGGGAAGGGAGTCATGTCCATCTCTCAACAAAATAGGGATCAAGTCCACCTCTCAACAAGAGGGGAGTCCTCTCCTCATACTACTAAGAGGGGAGTACTCTCCTCATACTATTAAGAGGAGAGTCATTTCCTCATACTATTAAGAGGGGAGTCCTCTCCTCATACTACTAATATGGGAGTCCTCTCCTCATACTACTAAGAGGGGAGTTCTCTCCTCATATCATTAAGAGGGGAGTCATCTCCTCATATCATGCATGACTCCATATTACTAGGAGGGGTGGCCTACCACCATATCACTATAACGGGTAGCATGTCCCAATATTAACAAGAGGGGAGTCCTCACCTTATATTTTTAAGAGACTTGAAGAGACAAGTGAGAGTCCACGATCACATGTCAACTGCACAAGGAATATTATTACAATATTTTATGACTACATGACCCTACTGGGCACATCATGAAAATCTAGTGGGACTATATTACGCTTGGAAGGACCTCTTCGAGGTCAGCGCTACTCACATATTTTTGGGTCTACATCACATGACCATACTTTAAGGGGTCGCATGTGAGGCCTCTAGGTGTTCTCGTGCTTCACCAACGAGATATCTCCGCCTAATGCCATGACAGCCTATTACAGCCTAATTGGGCTTGGGCTATGGAATAATATGGGATTATTATGAACTATCCAACGGTCAACGAACCTGAACTTTGATGGACCGGGCCAAACCCTAGCCCGTCTAGGTAACTTGTCATCCAAGAACTACGTGTGGCTTGAACCCCTATAAAATGGCACACATGCCTCTTGTTTACGGATGATCAACAGTTTGAAATAAGAGAGAATAAATACTATTCCTATGGCATTCTACGAATCATCAAACAAGATCAGCTATAAAATCCATCAATTTTCTTCTCGTGTTCTTCGCGTTCTTTGCGAAAATAGCTTCAAATCAATATAGTTTCCTCCGTGATTCCAACAACCTCCGATTTCGTGTTGTTACGAAATTCCTCCAACAATATTTGGCGCTAGAATGAAGGGATTTGATATCTATGGCTGAAAGATGTCTCAATTTCATAAAATGGAGCTAGTAGCTATCCAAGAGGCGAAGATAAGGACAACCGGAAGACCACTGGCCTGAGAAGAAGGGGCGCGCGACCCTGAACCTCTTAGGCAAGAGGTCCCCTAGTACTTGAGCGTTGTCCATCATAATTCAACCTCATCTGAAGTAAGTTGCTAAGTAATCGTTTATTTAATTAGGTTGTCGACCTTTGGACAACCATCAATATGATTTTTCATCAGGGACGGCCGTCTCTCACATGTCCCGTCTTGACATGTCTCTCCATGAGATGCCTCTACGTGAGATGCCCCCCTTGTGGGATGCCTCTGCGTGAGTGCCTTAACAGGCCTCTCTGCATGAGATTCCCCCTCGCGGGATGCCTCTGCGTGAGCACCTTAGCGGGTCGCTCTGCATGGGATGCCTCTACGGAGATGCCTCTATATGAGATGCCACATTGTGGGATGCCTCTGCGTGAGCGTCTTAGCGGGCCTTTCTGCATGATATGCCTCTACGTGAGATGCTCCCTCGTGGGATGCCTCTATGTGAGTGCCTTAGCGGGCCTCTCTGCATGAGATGCCTCTTTATGAGATGCCCCATTGTGGGATGCCTCTGCGTGAGCACCTTAGCGGGTCGCTCTGCATGAGATGCCTCTACGTGAGATGCCCCCTCGTGGGATGCCTCTGCGTGAGTTCCTTAGCGGGTCGCTCTGCATGAGATGCCTCTACGTGAGATGCCCCCTTGTCGGATGCCTCTTCCTGCGATACGCTTAAAATGAAGCCTCTTCTTCTTTATGGAGTGACGGTCTCTCTCAGCGAGGCCCCCCTACTTGAATGACCAACAAGGTCTTTATGGTTTATTTGTCTCACTCCAGAAGGCCCCTTATCTGTGCTACAAGTCCGATCTTTATGGTTTTTATTTGTATTCTAGCATCTGAACTAATTGTAGAACTAGGCCAGCATGCTCATGTAAGGCTGAAAAGTATAGAGCACAGCGGTGCGAGGCCCCAATAAGCCTCTCCTACGATCTTGATTTTCTTCATAAGTCTATTGAATGCTAACTCAGGTGATAACAGATGAAAAGAGGCCGCCCTAAATAAAAAGGAGAACTAGCGCCCCTTCCACATACAGTAGAAATTATCTCTACTCTGGACCAAGGGAGTTGTTGCTTTTTATATGCTATAAAGTTTAAGAGCGCTTATGTGTCTTTTTTAACTGAGTAGCAGTGATGAGTTATGCACTTCAGCTCGCTCTTGCAGAATTCAGGCTCTCCTCATCTTTCTCAGTAATTCGAGCTCTCCTCACCAACAGTAATAAGGCTCACCTCTCTAAAGAAATTCATGCTCTTCTCACCCTAAAGGATTTAGGCTCACCTCTCCAAAGGATTCAAGCTCTTCTACTTAAGGGATTCGGGCTCACCTATTCAAGGGATTCGAGCTCACCACTCTAACAGGTGCACTAGCCTTACTTTCCTGGAAGAAGCCCCGACCCTCATAAATGGAATGATTTAGAAGAATATTCGGGGAACCCGCCACACTTGAACTATTATGAAGACTTGAATTGACTGTTGATGAACTCTTATTACCCGGGGAAGCGTTGATGCGACATGAGTGTGAAGGGGCTTCCCAAAAATCAAGGCACACATAGGTCCCCCACTCTCAAGTAAATTATGGAGTTGGGGCACTTTGATGTGGTATATTAGCCTGAAGACACTTTAAAGGGTCAAGCATTGACCAACCTCGTGCTTGAGTTCCTGCCTCATTCCAAGGATGACTCTAGGGAACTCATAGCGACCCTAAGAGGAGTGGAACCCCCCGAGAACGTGCCAAATGTACCCCTGATGGGCCCTATATATTGATGAGGCTCTTATTAACATCCTCAAGCTAGCTCTGGAGATGAAGGTGGTTGATCGCAATGTCTACAACGACTTCATGTTAGTGACTCCTCATATTTTTTGTGAAAGGCTCATAAAGTTCTTCAATGAAGGTAGGGTGAGTCGATCTGAAGAGATCAGAATCAAAAGGAAGATGCATTGACAAAGTTGAGCTCTCAAAGAGAGGCCATACTACTTGGAAATATTTTCCATGAAATTTCAAGTCAAGGCTAGCGTGTCTGATGAATTCACCATGGAGATAGTGACCCGGGGGCCTACATTGATGACCCTCTCCGGGACTATGTCAAAATGGAGAATTTACCTCAAAATAGGATGGAAACATGAACTATCCGATAACAAACGACCTTCTATCTTATTTATGACAAGATTCTACAAGGGAGGCTTCAACACACCGCTACTGAGGTGTGTGGATAGACTAAAAGGAACTTACTTAAAAATAAATTACATGAAGACATTAGTGGCAATCACCCCGGGGTAGCGTTGATGAAGCCTCATATCCCCGGGATAGCATTGAAGAGATCAATTGAGCCGTGATAATGTTGGACATATGGTGTTAACTCAAATAGCACAAAAAGAGCACTACAATATTTTGATTCCTCGTCACATCTCTAATTATAACAAGGAATCGGGGGGGGGGGGTGGTACTACCGAAACACCTCCTCCAACATGATATTAAAAATTGCAGGGAAAGGCCAACATCTAGTGACACGAGGCCGCAAATTTGGAATCTTGCAATATGAGACTTCTTGACCCCGCTGACGATCGATGATGGGCCAGTCCGTAAGTCCATACATTATGAATCGATCTCAATGCATGTGCTAAAGACAATCTGTCAGCAAGGAGAATTTTTTGAAGACTCAATCAGTTATCTTAAAGCACTTGGGAATTTTTTTAAAAAAATTGTGATTTGCACGAGGCAATGCGAGTCTCTCGAGGCTGACACTTATGATGCAACGCCTTCTTGCATGAGTCATGAAGGTAGGGACAATGTCCGCTATGTGAGGTCGATAAGAGCTATACAATAATTTTATAAGGATCCTATTTGTAACATATATTTTACAAGAAGGTGAAGATATAAAGCCCTATTCTCTAATAGCCAATCTTCAACAATGTGATGCCAACCAACCATCGTATATGAAGCAAGTTTGGAGCCAATATCTTGCGGTACGAGACCGATATGAAAGAAATCAAAATTGTGCTCCTAACAATCACAAGACCTCTCCAAATCATTCAACTTTTTGGTTGCCTTGCGGAGATTCCTCCTCAAGTACTTGATGTAAATCTCATTATCTAGTCCAGAGTTAAAAATAATCAATATTGAATCTTTTTGCTGCATAGAGCTTATGTGAAAAAGATCCCACCCAAAGTTGAACTCTATGATCACAACGTTATTATTAATAATATCAGTAGACCAAGAATTCACGCCAATCACGCATAACAACCTTAAATTGGCCTATGTCTGAGCTACTACATTAGAAGAAAGTGAAAGAAGGTTAGGGTCCTTGCCCTACTTTGGTAATCAGTTTGAGCAATCATTTGGTGGCGATCCCCAACAAAGGTTCACTTCTTCGGCTCCTAGCGGTCAATCGGAAAAGCTTCCTGTTTAGATGCACATTCAACGTAGTAACTGGACCTTTCCCATACGTCACTTCAAGGAGGATTAATACTTACTTGATTTCACATTGCATTCATAATGAGAACATGAAATCGGGGGGTACTTGTTATGCCCAAATATGGACATGGGCTATAAACAGACCCATTACAAGAATTATTAATAATATTGGGCTTAATAAACAAGCTCAAGAATATGGAAGAGCTCTCCTAATTTGGATATGGATCGGGATCATGTACCGTATGTTGACCAAGACTTCGCATGATGACACATGAGAATATATGAAGGAGGATAGCCATGTTCACCTCTTACTAGGAGATGGCACATGTCCACCTCTAACTAGGAGGTGACTCCTGCCCATCTCATACTAGGAGGTGAGTCATGTCTACCTCTCCAACAAGGAAGGGGGCATGTCCACCTCTTACTAGGAGGTGAGTCATGCCCTCCTCTTACAAGAAAGTGAGTCATGCCCTCCTCTTACTAGGATGTGAGTCTTAACCGCCTCTCCAGCAGTAAGGGGGTCATGTGCACCTCTCAACAAGACTGGAGACTTGTCCACCTCTCAACAAGATAGGGATCAAGTCCACCTCTCAACAAGAGAGAAATCCTCTCCTCGTACTACTAAGAGGGGAGTCCTCTCCTCATACTATTAAGAGGGGACTCCTCTCCTCATACTACTAAGAGGGGAGGCCTCTCCTCATACTACTAAGATGGGAGTTCTCTCCTCATACTACTAAGAGGGGAGTCCTCTCCTCATATCATGCATGACTCCATATTACTAGGAGGGGTGGCCTACCACCATATCACTATGACGGGTAGCATGTCTCAATATTAACAGGAGGGGAGTCCTCACCTCATATTTTTAAGAGACTTGAAGAGACAAGTGAGAGTCCACGATCACATGTCAACTGCACAAGGAATATTATTACAACACTTTATGACTACATGACCCTATTAGGGCACATCATGGAAATCTAGCGGGATTATATTACGTTTGGAAGGACCTCTTCGAGGTCAGTACTACTCACATATTTTTGGGTCCATATCACATGACCAGACTCTAAGGGGTCGCATGTGAGGCCTCTAGGTATTCTCGTGCCTCACCAACGAGATATCTCCACCTAATGCCATGACAGCCTATTACAGCCTAATTGGGCTTGGGCTATGGAATAATATGGGCTTATTACGAACTAGCCAACGGTCAACGAACCTGGGCTTTGATGGACCGGGCCAAACCCTAGCCCGTCTAGGTAACTTGTCCTCCAAGAACTACGTGTGGCTTGAACCCCTATAAAAGGGTACGTAGGCCTCTTGTTTACGGATTATCAACCGTTTGAAATAAGAGATAATAAATACTATTCCTCTGGCATTCTACGAATCATCAAACAAGATCAGCTACAACATCCATCAATTTTCTTCTCGTGTTCTTCGCATTCTTTGTGAAAACAGCTTCAAATCAATATAGTTTCCTCCGTGATTCCAACAACCTCCGATTTCGTGTTGTTACGAAATTCCTCCAACAACAATTGTCGATGCCAATGAATGGGACAAAAACCATGCCATACCTGAGTTACAAATAAAAAATAACAATAATTTAAGAAGGACTCTTTATCTCAAATGAACAGGAATGAAAAAATGCTAAAGTACAGAAGTTAAACAATTTTTAAAAAAATTAAAAAATTTAATTAAATAAACTTCTAAACATAATCGCATCCTAGTTAGATTAGTTCATAAAGCACAATAGATTAGAAACAATGAATAGATTTGCAATATAATCAGTTTAAATAATAAGATACAAAAAAATATGTTCATAGTTATAGAATTGCACAATATATCATAAGACATTATTAGTATATATCAATACACTTCATACAAAAAGATATATGTAATTCAAAAATACAAACATGAATGTAATGACATAAAAAATTAACAGTTAAAAATTAAATTGGATAACTTACTTATTGGTATGATAAGTAGCATCAAAAGATACAACATCTCCAAAAACTTCATAATTTTTTCGACCACGAATATCAGCCCAAAATAGACGAGTTAAGTGACCATTTGAATATGTTTGAAACTCGTAAAAAAAACCTCCATCTGAAGTTTCATGCTTATTCTTGAACTTCTAAAATAGCATATCTGCATCATGTTTTCCAATATACAACTTGATATCTCTCATCCAGTTTTGGAAATCCATAGCAGTAGGAAACACTTTAGAATATAAGCCAAATAAAGACTTGTGCATGGTATGAGCCCTAAAAGCCCCCATATTTGATTTTACAGCATCTAAGAGAAAGTGACGTTGAAAAGTAGTCATAGTTCGATTAGCACGAAAAAACTCTTTTCCCGATTCAGAAGCTAACGAATGATTATGACCCTCTATAAAGCCGAATATAACATATTTATCAGGGCTATCAGGACCAATGTACTTCAAAATAATTTTGGCAGCACAACCACATTTTTTTGTGACTGTGTTCCTCCGCCGAACTTCCATACCAACAAAACTAAATGAATGGGATGTTTCTGTCTCAGAATCAGAATGCTTTGACATAATAGTTTCATGAGTGCCTTCCTTCTGACAAACAAGATACTTTATCATAATAATCACATTCCTCACTTTATGTGATGATTTGCAAACATTAAAACCGCCCTGCCTTCCATATTCAGTGTAGAAATCAAAACATGAATCAATATTTTTAAAACGCTGACAGACATAAGGTTTGACTTTAATGTCAGCAACTTTATGATTTCAAACTTGAGTAGTCCTATTAAAAGATTCATCAAACCCTTCTATCAACTTTTCAAGCATTTCATGACAAGCAGGATCAAAAGCGTCTTCAACCATATCATCATTTTCAACATTTGTAATATTTCCTACATGACAAAAGGAAAACATAACATAACAATAAATGTCAAAAAAATAAGGATAAAATACAAAAAAAACCAGTCTTGCACGTATAAAAAAATTTATTTTTCATTTTATATATTTCAATTCACCGATTTATTAAAAAAAGAAGAGATTTATCCCTAATTATCGTTCCGACTGTATCAGGGTATACAACTTATTGCATATATGTATGCCAATCAAATGTTCCAAAAATTTCTCTAATAGCCTGCATGTGTGGTACCTATCAGTTACTTTTTAGCGAGATGAATATAAAACATTATCATGTTGCCTCTCCCAATTTTTGCCTCACCAAAGTTAGTGAGTCTATATGTCAAAACTAAAAACATAGTACACGACACTGAAAGGACAAGGTTATGATCCTACTAATTTTCTTCTTGATCTACGAACATGTATCATATTTAATGAGGGCTATATGCACTAGAATACAGAGGAAATAGGAAGCTCCTTAACACAAAAATAGTTTATTGGCAGGGGATGACACTACAAAATGACTCCTTCAAGCAACAAATAAGCAGTTCAATACTATCGAAAAATGTATCAATTTTATTATTTTGTGTAACTGAAGAAATATTCTACAATACTATCTGAACACTATACTATCTATCTGAACATGGATCAATGTAAACATTTATACATACTCGGGACATCAGAAATGAAACACATGGAAAACTCTTACATATTAATCTTCAAAACCATAGAATAAACTAACGACTTTAGTAAAATTTATCAACATTTCCTTTTTAATTTCAAGTATAGAATATAATTAAAATTAAAAATATCAATTTATGAATTTATAACACATATAAAACTATATATTTGAATGAATAATGATTTGATTCTATTAAAGACTACAATATTTTATCTAATACTACTGTAGAACCTGAAATCAGCTTAATCAATAAAAAAATCATTTCATATATGATAGCTAGTATAAAAAAACTCACAAACCGGATCATTTCATGTTGAATCTATCGTAAATGATTAATTTGTATAACAATGTAGAATCTGGCCTAATACAAATCAAAATTAAGCAAATCTTACAACAAATCTATAGGATAAACTCAACATTTGAGCAAATATAAACGAAACGAAATTCATCTGAAAATTATAAATTAGAATGATATTTTACTGAAACTACATTCAACTAATATGAAAAAAGATTAAAAAATAACCTGATGAAGAATGATTTTCTACTATAGAATCAAGTTGAGTTTGATTCGAAAAAGACTCCATATACACCAATAGAATCAGAAAGAGAAGACAAATGCGACTGAAACATCAGAGAAGCTATCAACGGAACAACGACGTGTAATGAACTATTCTAAAAATACAAGTTTCAAATTGATTCGAAGAACAAGTAACTTTTCCTGATTAAATCGAAGAAATTTAATAATATGAAATAAGAGATATCACGGCAGAGAAGTAACAGAAATTTAATGAGAATGCTCGTCAAAAAGTTTAACAAAATCGCTGGAAAACTCACTCGAAAGTATGAACGGCAGAGAGTTGCGTATAATTGCGTGTAACGAAAAGTGTCCAACTGTTAGGCAGTTTTTTATCCTAATACTTTTATATTTAATCAAAAACAAATCTGGACCATTAATATTTATTCTAATTTAAGGGTTGAGATTAAAGGACAGAATCCACTGTGAACCTTTATATAAGATGGGTAGATGACTCTATATGGATGAAAGGCCAATATAGCAATAACATTGAAACCAATGATCATGCAATGAACTTGCTCTAATGAGTATTCTGAACTTCAATACCTTTTGACCAATGAGGTCCCCTTCAATTACTTTCAAGTCAACCCTGTGATACTACTCCCAACTTTTTGAATTGCAGGTAATTCAATTTCTGGAAATCAAAAATAGCTCATTGTAGTTTAAAGAGAGGGCAGGATCTAAACTCTATTTAGTTTAGCTCTATAAACAGAATCTCAAAACAAAAGGTCGGATAGTAATTAAAGTAGAAAAATTAGCAAAAACAAAAAAAAACACGATTTAATTCAAGTAAATAACAGATATTACTTAAAAAAAGTGTGACACTAGTCCAAACATACAAGTTCGGGCTGAAATAATTATCCATGGATGCTTTAAATCCCATCTCGCCAACAAAGGAAGCAATAAGTTACACATGCCCTGTAGGTCGGGAGTTGAAATAATTCAAAAACGACAAGAAAGTATTGGTAAAATAAACAAGTACAGCCTAACTATACAAGTCATCTTCATCAGCTCCCCCAGCGGAAGCTGCAAAAGGATCAGATGCAGTAGTAGCAGCAGTATTAGTGTCTGAAAATCGGAATTCAGAACCAAACCCTCTAGACTGCTGCAATGTCTGAGCAAATGCTTGATATTTGCGAATGTCAGCATCGCTCACACTTCTGCGTGCATACTTCATCGACTCTTCAAAATGAGCAGCCTTGATTTCTGATACCTCATCATCGACATCCTCTTCCATAGCCTCAGAATTTTCACTTCTTTTCCTCTCTTTCTCAATATCCTGGAAATGAAAAGAAAACAAATTTATAGCTGACGACATGCTTACCCTACCAGATTCCACAAGTTAACGAATAAAATAGTCTCGGCACAAAATTTGATTCAGAATAACAAGTAAATATTACTCTGTCAGGCAACGGAAACTAAAGAAATAGCAATTAACTAACAGATGTGTACATCTGTAGTTCATGTGTTAATGGCTTATTAAATAACCCCTTAATATATATCACCCAGTGTTCCAAGCCACTTGTCACAAGGTGCTAAAGCAATTCATCCAAGATAGCAGGATTAATACGAGGAAAGATTGTACTACCAAAAAAAATAATACTTACTTTCTCAATGTTCTCCCTGATGGCATATTTGCATGCACGCTGGCATATTTCAGTAATATCAGCACCACTGAAGCCCTGAGTGTATTGTGCAAGAGCCTTCAAGTCAACTTCTTTTGCAACTGGAGATTTCCTGAGGCATGACTTAAATATTGCATGGCGGGAACCTTCATCAGGCAGAGGGATGTAGATCAACTGATCAAGACGACCTGGCCGCAAAAGTGCAGGATCAATAATATCAGGCCTGTTAGTGGCTCCAATTATAAAAACTGTTTTCTTTGCAGACATGCCATCCATTTCAGTCAAAAGTTGATTTAAAACCCTATCAGCAGCTCCACCAGCATCTCCAGAACTGCTTCCCCTCTGTGTTTAATAGAAAAACAGGTGTAAATTAGAAGTGCCAATACACCAGAATATGTAATATAGAACAAAATCACAATTAAAAGCAGTTCAACAAACCTGGGTGGCAATAGAGTCCAGTTCATCAAAGAATAGAACACAAGGGGCAGATCCACGAGCCTTGTCAAATATTTCCCTTACATTTGCCTCGCTTTCTCCAAACCACATGGTAAGCAATTCAGGTCCCTTGATACTAATGAAATTTGCTTGACATTCATTGGCAATAGCTTTGGCCAGCATGGTTTTCCCACATCCGGGTGGCCCATAGAAAAGCACACCCTTAGAAGGCGACATACCAAACTTCTCAAACTTCTCAGGATGCTCCACAGGATACTGAACAGTCTACAACACAATTTGCATATAATGGTAAACAATCTTACTAAATGACAGAAAAAAATATTTTTTAGTCACAGTTCCAAAAGCCGAAATTACCTCTTGAAGCTCTCTCTTAACATTCTCCAGTCCACCAATATCTTGCCAACTAACATTAGGAACCTCAACAACCTGGTTCAACAAAGAAATCATGATCAACAGCTAACCAATGAGGAAGTGATCCTAAAGAACAAAATGCTACCATGAGACAACTTACAGTCTCGCGCAGAGCAGAGGGATTGCTAGTGCCAAGAGCAGTATGGAAGTGCTCATTAGTAACAGCCATTGAATTGAGAATCTCTGCATCAATGGTATCATCTTCCAAGTCAATGACGTCCATCTTTTCCCTGATACATTGAAGTGCAGACTCAGTACATAGAGCTGCCAGATCGGCACCAACATAACCATGAGTTTCTTTAGAAATTCTTTCCAAATCAACCTGCACGATAATAAAATATTAAAATACAAAAATTGTTACATATATATTTAAAATATACCCTCGGATTCCTTTAAAAAAAAGCCTCTGATTGAACTTACATCTTCAGCAAGCTTCATATTCTTGGTATGAATACGGAGAACCTCAAGCCGTCCAACTTCATCGGGAACACCAATATCAATTTCTCTATCAAATCTCCCAAACCTCCGCAAAGCAGGGTCAATACTGTTGGGACGATTTGTAGCACCCATAACAATGACATGGGCACGGGATTTAAGACCATCCATTAGAGTCAACAGCTGGGAAACGATTCTCCTCTCAACTTCCCCGTTGGTCTTCTCACGCTTGGGAGCAATTGAGTCAATTTCATCAATGAAGATGATCGATGGAGCATTCTTTTCCGCTTCCTCAAATGCTTTCCTGAGATTGCTTTCACTCTCTCCAGCCAACTTTGACATAATTTCGGGTCCATTTATACAAAAGAAGAAAGCACCAGTTTCATTAGCAACTGCACGGGCTATCAGAGTTTTTCCAGACCCAGGTGGTCCGTAGAGCAAAATTCCTTTCGGGGGCTTCACTCCTATGGACTTGAAGAGCTGCGGATGTCGTAACGGCAACTCCACCAACTCTCTAATCTGTGCCATCTGTTTACGGACACCACCAACATCATCATAGCCAATTTCATCCAACCTGTCCTCATCCTCCCTTCTCACAGGCTCACCCTCACAAAAGATTTCAGTATCCGGGGCAACCACACAATACTCAGCAGGATCAGTCTCAATAACCTTAAATTCAACACTCCTCATGCCTCCCCTGACAAGAAAAAAGTCACCCTTCCTAACAGGCCGATAAGCCTCCAAGAAATATGCTGTAAAATTGCAAATAGAGGGTTAGACGTAATGCAGAGCAATTAAATTGTAAAAACTGGAAGACAAAGATCTAATAAAAAAACAAAAGCAGAGTTGGGAGAAAAAAATGCTAGCTGACAATATGAACTACCCATCTAGACTAAATGATAACTTAATGTTTTTGAACAAATTTACAGCTCAATTAATCATAATTAGCAGTTGAAATTGTATACTATTAATCAAGTACAATACCACTTACAATACCACTTTTTACTTGGCCACTGAACTAGATGACTCCTAGTGCTGAATAATGCATAAACTTGTAAAGAATGATAAGTTCTTGCTTCTTAGTATGGACAAGGTAAACAAAAAACTGAAAACAGGAAAGCAGTAGACACAATGATAAGTTCTTAGTTATCGTCAAGGTTAACAAAAGACTGAAAACAGGAAACCAGTAGAAACACAACAAAATCCTCAAATTCATCAACATTCATCTATTTAAGATACTGGATAAATATGTATCTCCTTTCCAACATAATTGTGAAATCGTAAATCAGATTTACTCTGTGGAGGTACCGATTAGAGACTAATTGACAAATAATTATCTAGATTCCAAATTGATAACTATAACTAAAGAAGTAAATTCAAGATTATTCCTGATAAATACAAATTCTGATTCATAAATTGGAGGGTAAATTATTTTACCAGGTTCACAAATATAGTACAGAAGTAATCTTAAATCCAGAGAATAAATTGATAACACGAAATGATATCGAAGGGAAACAGAGATAAGTCATATCAGAACTTACGTTTCAGATAAGCATCAAACAGATTTCCAGTAACACCTTCAATGGTGTCATCTACGGGGAGAATGTGAACACGCTTCCCATACTTGACATCAGCGCATTGATGAACAGAAACCACATCTCCAAGCCTAACCCTAAGGTTTGATCTGACAACCTTGTTCATCCTAATCTTTGGTTCATCACAGGTGTCATCAGCCAGGGCAATGCAGATTGTATCTCTTCTTTTCTTACCCTGAATCCCAATATGAAAATTTTAACCAAAACATCATAAATTATGGAGTATATATAACAATTAATGATTTGATCTCAAACACAAGTCATAAATGTTAACTATCCATGAGAATGCACAGGAAATCTTTAAAAATACATTTAGTGCATAAAGACAGTAACAAGGCAAAGAGGATGTTCATGCAAATTAACATCTATTACAATATCTATGCTTCCATAGGATATGAGGCCTGAGATAACAAGAATATAATTCCATCGATAGATTGATAGACAGATCATAATGTCAGGCTGTCAGCTATACAAATGATATTAACAAATCTGCAATAGGGTTAAACCCCACTTGACGCAATACCACTAGAACCTTAGAACCTTCAATAAAGCACGAAATTACCAAAAAAAACATTAGCCTACTAATCGATTGTCATAATAAATCAATTGGTGCATTAGCTTGCCCGTGTGTATCAAATGTAACTTCAGAATTCAGCATACACGCATATAGCTCTTAAATGATTCAATGATTAAGCTCGATCATGATTAAAGCAAAAAATACCCTAAAACTCCAACTACCAATTAATCAGGGCAATGTAATGCACTTAAACCCTTCCCTATATAAGATACTGTACACGTGGACAAATTTAGGGGTTCTAGTCCAAAACACTTGCTCCAACCATCCTCATCTTTGCCTACAAATTTTAAGTGAGAGAAAACCCATTCCCATATTTGGGGAACCAACCTAGCTTTCCCTATAATTTGCCATCTAATCAATTCAGGTAACCATATCGGGGATGAAATCTCCAACCGTATTATTTATTGGATTATAGGCCCGAAACACCATTGGAATAAATGGTAGCTATTTATTTTTTAGTACATTTTAGGGAAAGCCAAGCAAACCCCTAAATTTTATATATAATCAAGTGAAAAAAACAAAACTTGAACACAACCCAAGTACAATTTCATCAAATACAATGTAAACCACAAAAAACCAGCATCAAAACACAAAAAAGATCAAAACTTTCTGCAAAAAAACACAAAAGGAATGGAACCTTGATGAGGATAGTATCGCCACGAAAGAGCTGAAGCTTCTCCATAGTCTCAGGATGAAGAGCAACAACAGAATTATCATCATTAATCGCCTCATCAACTACGAGGCGATTCGGCGCCTTCTTTCGCTCAAGAATCGCAGTACTAAAATCCCTTTTTGTTCCCTTACTGTAAAACAAATCATCATTATGAATACACAAGTCAATTAAAAAGGATAGATAGATAGATAGATAGATAGATAGATAGATAGAAAGTATTGTATTGTATGTGTAAAATTGAATAATGAAGAGCTTACGGGTCGGATGATTCGGGTTGATTACTCATATTTGGAGTCAAGATATAAAATAGAAGGGGGGGGGGGGCAGATGAAGAGATCTTGAATCTGAAGGAGGGGATGTTATATATATAGAGGGATGTGTTTGTGTTCTTAACTGGCTGCCTCCGTTTCTTGATGGAAAAGATAAACTATTTTTTTACCTACTCCTCCTCTGTTAATAATTCTTACTATCACCCCCCCTTCTACCTTTTTCTTTTTATTTTATAAATGTGAAGGGGTGTTTATACGGGTTTATGATTTATCTAATTATTTTTTATAATGTATAATTTTATCCAAGATTTAATGAATCAATATTTTTCAAATATATTTAATCTAGTTTTATATAACTTTTTGTAATTATTTTCAACTATATCTTACAAGCTAATATATTTATTCTTATTTTATCCTTTTTTTAAAAAAAATGATAGTCATCACATTGTTACTAGTAAAATATCTCTTTGCTTTTTATATATTTATTTTATTTATGCGATGATAAATGTGTTTTTAACTACAAAATTTGGATGAAACAACTCTAACCGAAAAATTTCACTTATCCAATAAAAACCTAAAATTTCTGATGAAATATTTTTATATAAAAGATAACATAATTAGATAACAAGTTTCAATATAATTTTATAATGCTTAACAAATAATATTTTTATACGAAATAATTATAATTAAAAAAATAGCCCTAATTTAGTAATTTATCCGTTATAATAAATTAGCAAAAGAAAACTATAATAAAAATAAGTTGGAAGATTCTAGATATAAATGACGTCACTGCAACGGTGTGCCGCTTACCCCCGACAAGTCCGCGAGACCTTGACCCAGCCTAATGCGGTGCGGGCTTTTAAACCGTATCAAATGTTATAGACTTTCTATGTCAACTGCTATCATTACATTCAACCCATATCGAAGGTTCCAGAATTGCATTAATATCCCCTTAATTTGTTGCTACTGCTTTTATTCAACAAACATAAACTAAAATATTACTATCACAATTTAATTATATTCTACTTTAACATTTCAACGTTATAAAGAGAATTACCTAACCTATATTTTAAACTCATTTTCAAACGTGCCGTCATTTTGAAAATGTCATTTTTACTTTTCATTTTCAAAAATATAATTTGCAAACCTTTACAACATGAAAGGCCACTGTTTTTCAATTTTTGGAAAAAGTTAATTTATGTTGCATAAGTAATTTATGTAATTGCAACCGGAATTAACCTTCAAATCAATTTTGAAATTAAGTAAAGCTAAAGTTCAATTTGAATTTTTGAAAATTAAACTTAAAATTCCGGAAAACCTCTGATATAAATAGTTAAAGCTAAAACAACACTTGAACTTCAAAGACTGTTTGACAAGAAGCTGAGAAATGGCTTGAACGAATGCAAGACCAATGTTCCCTTTGTCAAAATATTAACTTTGTAGGGGCTCTAAATGATATGAGCTGAACATGACCCAGAACTCTTTAAAAATAAATGTTACAAGGTACGATACCATTTCTTGTTTACTTTAAAAATAAGTTGTGAAGACTGCATACCACGCCCATTGGCTCATATACTGGGCCATTGCAATATAGCTTTTCCCTGGCTGTGCATTCAGCAAGCAATGCAGTTTATCCGAACATCTCTTGGCATTCCATTTGGACAGCCAGATGTCAATTGGTCCACTGTACTTGCGCCATAGGTTTGTACTCACCTGAGAAACAAAAATTTAATTTCAACCCTATAGTAATGAATAACAAGCTTAACAGATGATTTCTTTTACTCACAAATTATATTCATAAGTAGCAGTGCATATGTAACTAAATACGTATTTCCTCGCCAAGTTCCATTTCGAATCTTATCTTAATTAAAGAAACACTGGTGACCAGAGATGGAATTGGAGGGGGCACGGGTTGGTGCCCGTCCCCCCAAAAATTTATATATTTTTCAATTTTATACTTTTCTGCATATGAAAATTGTTAATTAGTCCCCCCATTTTTTGACATATTTATGATATAAAAAAATACTTAAAAATCAACTGTTACCTAGTTTTCCCTTTAATTTCAAGTTGTGAATTAAATATTCTTTTAACCTATGTGTTTATATACTTTATGCCTGATAATTGGTTTAATATTAGCATTACATGTTTCGACGCCTAATGCATAATGTGTTTTTCTCCCATTACTTTAATGAAGTAGAAGTCTTGTCATAAATTCCTGCACAATTACTTGGTTACTTGCATCGAGGATGAAGTTATTTATCTTTCAAGTGTTCTACGAGATGAAACACGGTCGACCAAGCTGCAATATATATATATATATATATATATACACTTGACTTTTTTTTGTGCTTCGGTTTAATTCTTAGAAATCAATATATGTGAAGTAATATTTTTGTAGTTTTTGTTTGACCCCCCTAATTATTTTTCTGGTTCCGTCCCTGCCGGTGACACTAATCCAAGACAGTGAAATAACGTAAATACCGCTAGATTTTAAAATGGCCCAAAATAAAAAAATATAGCATGTTTAAGTTGAAATAACAAAACTTATTGAGAGGGTTGAGTTGAAATTTTTTTCTGCAAATATTATATCAGTATGTCTGATGCCGGACAAGATTATAACACTCCAACCAAAAAATGTTCCCAAGTCATTGCTTAACATCCAAGGTCAAATTTCATACATAAATGGAATATTTAGAACTTGGTTCCTTTCCATGGACACAAATTTCAACATGAAACTAAGATGGAACAGATAGAGAGATCAGATCATATACCGGTAAAAATATTCATGAAAAAGATGGGAATAAAGGAAAACATACAAGCTCCCAGGCGTCGAGTTCTCTTTGGAAAGCACCACGCAGAAGAAGGCTGCTTATACAAGAAATGTAATTAAAATAAGGTTACAATGCAATTGTAGTAAACCGCATGTCAATTATTTCTTTTTTTAATTATACAAGTTCAGTACTGCAAATGTCACAGAGATACTGCTAATTAGATGGCTGATGCACTGTAAGAAATTCAATGAGGTAGAAAACTTGAATTCCGAGCTTTGGAGTTTTGTAAATGCAGTATGCAACGTAACAATAGAATCAATGCTCGGATGTGGTAAGAGACCTACAGCAACTCACCGCACACCTCGATTTACATCACAATGATTACAGTGACCAGAAACACCATTTCGATCAAAAGTAATAATCTGGAAGAAATAGAAGAGGATCAGTAAATCGTTAAAGGTATAGATAAAACAAACCAACAGGACTGTAAAAATTTTTAAGCATATGAGGTTCGATGATTGAACTGTCCTTGTGGGTACTAAACCCTTCAAATCAAAATATTGAATTATGATGATATTTCATATTATATAGGTCCATTGTCAGCCAAAATTTAGCTTCACAGATCCAATGTCCATGCAAGGAAAGAAACCAATACAAACAGCCCAAAACTACACCCACCCAATCAAGTTAACCGTAGTTGTATGGAAAGCCTGAACTCAGGATAAGGAACAAGGAGGAAAGGAAAAAACAATAGTAAATATTTGTTGAAACTAGATCTCACCGTATCAATTGCATTAGTATTGATTTCCTCATTAATAATCCCAGCTAGTAAATCGCAATCCCATACTTCGCCAAATCCATCCTAGTGACGACAATAAGAAGCTTCTCAATTAATTGGTAAATACAAATATGAGTGGTTCTGCATGAGAACTTCAGAATGTAACCTGAAAATTTGGATGGTCAAGGATCTTTACTTGGTTCTGTGGAACCTGTATCAATAGATTCAAAGATAAACAAGAAAATGCATATCAAGGCAAATTTCCTCCTCATTTATAATCTTATCCATGGAGACCGCTGATTAAGTCTATAAGACTGTAGCATATTTATTTCTGGTTATGTCAAAACAAAGGCAAATAATCCATCATAGTACTCAGGAAAGACGTGTAAGAAGAGTTCAACAAGGGCACCATGCGAGTACCCAAACTAAATACATACAATTATACAAATTCATCACCTCAAGGATTGAGGAAGCCTGATACAGCTCTTCTTTTCTGATATTCCCAATGCCATCTGCATTACCTGCATTTTATTTTAGATACATAACAAAGGTATGCTGAAAAATCATAACTAGATTAAAGTTACACAATGACCATATAAGACGACAACTGAAAAAAATTTACTGGACAAGTTGAATAAGCCTACATCAAAGAGGTAGAATAACATAGGTGAAATAAGCATGGTAAATAGTTCAAAGGGTTATCTAAAGGTAAAATCACGGCGATATATTATACACGACTAATGGTCATATGTGGAAAGGAGCATGAAATCTAAGCCTACTCCTATATTAAACATTAAAACCTTAAAACATAAAAAGTAATCTAACTAAATAAATAAATGGGCATACAAACTCCTACTGTCATGTTATAGAAACCCACAATATCCCCCACTCAATGGTTTAGACAATAACCTTGCTAAACTACAATCCAGTCATAGAAACTCACTTTCGCTAAGAAACTGATTATCTTGAATACTTATTTTACATTTCTGACAGTGTCAACTCAAATCAGATACACTGAAAAAAATATTCATGTATATAGCAGTGTTCTGAAAATCAGTAATTAATCATGATGACAAATCGACTCAATTATGTTAAAACTTAAAATCATGTCCAAATTGTTTTTTATAAAATTGGTCAAAATTCAATTTAAAATCGGTATAATAGGTCAAAAATCGGCATGGTCGGTAAAAATTAGTAAAATAAAAAAAATATAGAAATATTATTATCATTTACATACCTACGTTAGAGGGCTAAATCAAGAACTTTCTCAATTTTTCCTTTCAACTTCACCCAAAATTCAAAAGTTAGATCTTTTAAATTTTATTACTTGCAATGATACTATATTTTTAAATTTATTTTATATAAATATCTTATGATTATATATGTATAAATAAAATACTAAAATAATTATATAAATGAAATTAATTCTGATTAATGGTTCGGTTGATCATTCTATTAATTCCTGATTATCTGAATCATTCATGGACGGTGACTACACCGATTAATTTTTAATTCACGCTTTTTACAACACTGGTATAAAATTACAAATTAAAGGAACGACTACACATCTGAATTATGATTCTGTAACACCATATTACCTGTGGACATGCACAATATATGTATATTATGCCTGATCGAAGTCAAGTAATTGATTGTTGGAGTAAAGAACCTGCCAGTAACAGACATCATATAGTTACATACTTCGAGTAATGACTAAACGTGATCCCAAATAATTAACACTGCCACACGGGGGGACATGGGGACGTAAAAATCATATCTCTAAGTATGTAGACCAGATCTAAAAATGCAGCTGGTTCCAGTGATGCGTGGAAACCATATATAATAAAAGGAAATAGTATCCTGGTTGTCAAATGGCCAAATGTGGACCACCTCGCACAATAGTTGAAATAAAAACTAAGTTAGCAGAATCTATATAAACAGTATGGTCTCTTTGGTTCAACAATGATCAACATACTCTAGGAAGTCAAACTTCGTCGGAACTTGTTACACTTCCTTGGGAAAAAATATGTGAATTTATTTAGTTGGTTAACTATCTTTGTAAGAATTAGTTGCATAGCAAGAAAATCAATTTTTGGTCATAAAGACCATGGTTTGACTTCACTTGGACAAGTTGGACCCTTATAATTTCATGAAACCACATGCCAAACAGTTATACCTAATCTGCAGGGCTGAGCCTAGCTCTAGCAAATACTCCTCTCCTCTTAATAGAAGAGGTTGAGGGTTCAAACCACTGGGGGCAGGGTGCATGTATATAAAAATTTCTATAATTTACCTTAACCAGAAAAAACAAAGAAGAAAAGGTATACCTACTTCCATGGAAGATGAACTTACATAGTCAAGTTACATTAAAACAAATGAGGTCTATGTATTCAGAATTGCAGGGTCGCACGGGTGAGAATAAATCACTAACCAAGTTAAATTTCTACAGGATCACCATAATATAAATTGCCTAAACATACATTGACTCGTCATCAGGATGGGCAATTACCAGCAGAACATTCTTCTTGCAAGAGGCTTCACCTGATTTTAAAAAAAAAACATATCAAATAACACATTACAAGATAATAAGTTAATAACAACCATAAAGCCTATATGGATAGTTGAAATAGTTATCTACCTGTACTAGTTAAGAATGTCGCCCTTCTGGGAGACCTTGATGCTAAAAGAATTTTGCAGAGAGAAGCCAACCAAATTACAGTGAGTGAAACAACGATCATGAGCCATTCTATCTAACAGGTAATTATAAAAGATGTTATGGCCAAAACATAATATACGGAAAACAACAAGCTGATTATAAATTCTGAGAACCCTCATCTCTGATACTATGTCTAATTAAATCTGCTACACTATCTTTCAAACAGATTGCAACTCCCTACAGCATGTTTTCTAACTTAGCGACAGTACCACCAAGTGTTCATAAGTAACCTGTGAAAATTAATTCTTAGGGAACTTTCATCAAACACCTAACATCATTAACGAAAAACAAAAATCGAACCTTTAACAAAACATTTCAATAGCCATGAAGACAAAGAACATCAAGATAATTCAAGCCCCTGAATATGGTCTTGCTTAATTGAAAAAAAAATAGCACAAAATAGCAAAAAAATCAAGCTATTCATTACCTGAGTGTCTGGTCTTGCTTTGCTTGATTGCTTTGATACAGAGAGGATGAATTGTTTGAATCATGTAAAGTTACTATCTTTATTCTATTCTTGATGGTAGAATATATTTAATTTTGTTAGAAGTTGTTGAAAATATAATTTGAGATATAGGGTCGTATGAGAAGTTACTATTTCTATATTCTTGATAACAGGCAGGTACTAATTGCCTACTATTTTGTTTTTTGCTTGGGTTTGTTTATACGAGGACAAATAGCAGCTACACAGACAGCAAATTGAATAGAACCCGTGACAATAGTTTAAAATCACTAGTGCAATTTGAGTTGCTATCTGTTATGAAATTTCCACATTAGTGATGTGCTTTCCATAATTTCTAAAATGCGGAGTGGTGTCTTTACCCTCCAATATCGATATCGATGGAAGAGCATTTCCAGTAGCAATTATCTAAAATTCAAGTGATAAAACTCGAAAGATACCAGCTGAGTTTGCATTGTAAAGTAAACATTAGACTGTTATGTTATTTGTAAATTTGATTTTCTCAGTTTCTAGCTTATTAGTGGAGAATCCACTTCCGGCAAAAAGCCTTATTGGAGGACAGTATTTGCTAACTGCACAGGAAGGACAGTTCTCGACCCACAATATGAATTCACGAGCTTAAGTAATTTACAGTCTGATAGCTGCTTGCTACTAGTCAGGTTAACACAATTAGCTGAACCTGAGATTAGATTTACTTAACCAGGATTGCTAATCTACTGTTGTTTTTAGAGCAGACGAGCTCCAAATTTAACATGCTTTTGCTATCTTTTTATGTTTGTTGTGCCATTCCTATCTTTGAGGGAGCAAAATTGAGTCATGAAGATAGAAATAATTTTAAAAAACAAGGAAATCTGCAATTCAGCAACTAATTTACAGGCAGATGGTCAGGGCCTTCAATGGTATATTTGATTCGGCACATATTGCTTTGTTCTTTCAATTAGCATCAAGAATCAGCACTCGAGGAGAACCGCCTAAAAGAAAGAAACGCTCCAGTCTTTTAATTTTTCTATCCCAGCACACACACTTTCTTTACTTAAGAAGGACAGGCTTCTCTACTGTACTAATAAAAATCATCGTTTCCTTCAAGTTCCTAGACTCACTACTACGCAGATTACAAATTTCATACTTGCTGCCATCCTTAGGAAGACAAACAAAAAATTAGAACCACCCAAAACAGATGGCATCTCCATCTAAAACCAAAGACACCAGTTATTTTGCACATTTAGCAACTATAAGATAACTAAAATTTAGTACACAAATGAAGCTGGCCGCTGATAAGAACTTAGCCAGCTCAATGAAATTATCTACTAACAATATTAAC
The DNA here is from genome assembly GCF_009905375.1 of Apium graveolens. NCBI lineage: Eukaryota > Viridiplantae > Streptophyta > Magnoliopsida > Apiales > Apiaceae > Apium > Apium graveolens. The sequence goes on from NC_133656.1 coordinate 208,942,849, forward strand.
TTGAACGGCACTGATAAACTCCTCAAAATTTTTGTTCGAGGATCCATCAGCAGCATTCTCTAGTGTTTTTCTCACTTTCTTCATCTCGTTCATCAACTTAATATTCAATATTTCTCCGTTCATAAGGCTGACAATGTTTGCTGACACTTGCTCTCTTGATATTGTCTTTTCATCACACAAATTTATTCCAAGCTTCCAGTCATGCACCACTAATTTTCTATTAGTGAATTGATCTGTCAAAATAGGAAAACAAATCAATGGAATGCCACACCATATGCTTTCCATGATAGAATTCCATCCGCAATGAGTCAAGAAACCTCCTATCGCGGGATGTGATAATACGGCAATCTGATGGCACCATGGCACAACCAAACCTCTGTCTCTCGCACTCTCTATAAATCCTTCTGGTAAAATATCAGTGTCATCGGAACTTACAATATCAGGCCTTAGTACCCAAACAAAGTTGACTCCACTAAGTAAAAGCCCATGGGCTATCTCCACTATATCATGTTTACTAACATGAGCATAGCTACCAAATGAAACATACACAACAGAGCCATTGGCCTTAGTATTGAGCCACTGGCTACAGTCTGATTCTGACCACAGACTCATGGCTATTTTTGTCTTAGCAGAATCATTAGCCAATATAGGCCCAATTGCATAAACTGGCTGCTTTTGATTCAAAGCAGTGAGTGTCTCTTGTTCAAGCTCTTGTACCGTGTTACATATAACAAAATCTGCCCTTTTCACATCCGCAAATGCCTTGTCAATAATCCGATGCAGCACCGTAGTTATATCAGTAGCTTGTAGATATGACATTAGGTCCCTTGGCTCAATTGCTTCGACTCCGGGTATGTAGTCTATGGTGTCACGACGATTATCTGAAAAAGAACAGTAAATATTGTTGTGAGATTGTTGTTATTGGTCATGTGTGCTTTAATCTCTAATACCCGTATACTTAATTATCAAATGCATTCTTGAACTTACCTTGGGAAGCAAAATGGCCATTCTTCTTAAGGAGATCCAAGTGATAATACAGAGTGAAGACCAGGGCAGGTTCTGTCCAGAATGAAACATAAACAAGATTATACTTGTTAGCAATGAGTGAAGGCCATACAAAAAAAGTGTCGGCAATCAAGCAAGTAACCGGACAATCTGCATTCTCAGCAACTAGCTTTCCAATGAGTTGATCAACATGGGAACCAGAGGCTTGCAACAGAGACTCCTGGTGCTGGTCATGGTTAAGAGATCGATCCAAATCCAGTGGCAGGCCATCACTAACAGTTGCATAACGAATATCAAGACCGGACTTTCGGGCTTCATCAAAGATATCATGGGCAGTAGTCAAGGTGGATTGAGCTTGAGAAATTTGCTGGTGAACAGAATGAGTGTTAACAAAGGTGATTGTGAAGCCTTTAGATGCAAGCTTCATGGCAAGATTAACAAAAGGAATAACATGACCTTGGAAAGGGTAGGGAATCATAATTGCATGAACTTTGTGCTGATTCTTTGCCATTGCTTGTGAAGTGGTAAATCTGGAGAAAAAGAAAGAGATGAAGAAAATTGAATTCAAGAGCGGTAGATCCCTGGTGATGAATAAATAATGTATGATGTGTAGGGTAGGAGTGTCACTAAACACACAAACCAGGAAATGCACAAAGGCAAATGGGTCCGCCACCTTTAAATTGACAAGCACGTGTATCAAGACAGAGGCCTAAATTTAATACTACTCTACAGAGTGAGCATTTCTGTTTAGGGGGTGTAAAAACAAATGTTGTAGATGTCCTTGCACAAGCTGTAATAGCCACCGCTGCGCGTTAGTTGGAATACAAAATTCTTAGAAGTTGGCAAACTTCATCATTCGACTAGAAAGTGTTCATAAAAACGGACGTCCGACTAAGGAAAAACAAACGTTAATTAGTAGACCAGTATTATCGGCGCCATGGCTGACAAGTGCACATTAATTTCTCATAACTCTTGTATTCTTCTTTGTGCCACTTGCCGAGATGACGGATAGGTAGCAACTGTATATGTGTGTTATGACAAAACTGACGCCAGTGTGTTAAAACATTAAAATGATTACAAAAAATTAAAATATAATTTAGTGATCGGGAAATAGTATGTTATACAACATGTCCCTCCCCGTCTCTTGCATACGACTGTCAGGGAAGTGAGCCAATAAATGAAGCAATGCGGCAAGCAATCAAATTGGTCTAGAATGCGGGGGTGTAACAAAAAGAATATGACATAAAGAGAGAGGACATAAAATCAAGAAAAATGTGGGTGCTTTGCAAAGGTAGAAGACAAGAAACAAGTAGACATATTATTCTAACAAATGTTGTGAATTGTGATAGCCCTTTGACTGTCCCCTCCACTATCAATCTGTATGGGTCCAATAAGGTTCATCGGACGATTGAGCTATTGGGTCCACCAAACCCATAAGCCGAAGGCCCACGGAAAGCCTCGGGCCAAGGCCCATCTTTCTTCCCGACCGTTAGAAAGTAGAAAAGACATAACGCCCCATTTTCACTCCCTCCTTAATGATGAGTAACGGATGAGCATTCATGGCCTAAATGGGTATAAGACCCCTTGAAAAGTAAGAAAAAACAGACACATTATCTCTCAAACACTCTGATTTTCTTGTATTTCCTACCTGTTGGATTTAATCACAGCGGAGGCATGGTAAAACACTTTTACATATACAAAATCCAAATAA